>NW_023458568.1:17268673-17293277 GCF_013731165.1 Rhagoletis pomonella | reverse complement strand
ATTATAGATTATAGATTATAGATTATAGATTATAGATTATAGATTATGGAAGATTGGTATGAATCGAAGTGATTTTGAATATGAGTGTCAGACGAGAGAGGTTTAAAAAGGTTGCCAACTGTCTAAAAAGTTGAATTAAAACTATTCAATAATTTAAATGAATTATTAAAATATGGGTATAAATCGAAATGATTTTTAATGGACTTCATTTCAAAACTACATGTAAGAGGTTTCCATCTGTTTAAAATCTCAAATTGAGTTCAGTGGATAAGTTAATTGTTTAAGTTTAAGAAAGTTTTTGTTTGAAAATATTTTGAAGGTGGTTAAACAAATTTTAAACCTCCTGTTTTTTAATTGAGTTTTCTTGAAATAAATTTTACTCAATGTAGTACGTTGAAATTTCGTACACTCAGCGAAGCGGGTGAGGGCGATCTAGTATAATGATGAATACTAGATTTCTAGAACTTTTTTATTTTTCAAAAATTTTGAGAATTGTAGGAATTCTAACAAATTTTTTCTAAGTAAAAGTGTCGAATATACAAAATTGATCAAACGAAATTAAAAGTTTTCGAATGTTGAAAATATTTTCATATTTCGTCGTTATTGGAAGTTTAAAAAATTTTTGTAATTCTTGAAGATTCAAAAAATTTTTGGACGCTGATGTTTTAAAAATTTTCAAAAAATTTAAAATTATCAAACTTTGTTATATCAATACAAAATTTTTGAAAAGTTCCGAAAAGTGGAAAGATTCTAATATCTTTTACAATTCTAAGAATTTTCTATTTTTTACACACAAGTACCACGAACATAAGAATTTTTCGAAAATTTGTGATGTTTCACATTTTTACATTTTAGGATAGATTTTAGGATAAATAAAATTCCCAAAATTTTGGAAAATATAAAAATTGCTAAAATCTCAATAACTTTGTACATTTCAAAATATTCTCATTTTACCAAAATTTCTAGACTCTACCGGATTTAAATAGTTTTTGAAATTTTGGAATTATCCTAAAAATTTGAAATCTCAAGAAATTTAATAATATTAATTTTCGTTGTTTTCTGAACCTGTGAAAATATTCAAACTTGCTGTGACTTTCAACTGTGTAAAATAATACAAATTCGAAAATATAACAAAAAAAGTAACAATTGAAAATTAAGTACATAATTCAAAATTTTGAAAATTCAGTGAATTCGAAAAACTGATAGGCCTATTTAAATAACATAATACTTCGAGCTTAGCACACAGCTAAAATTTCAAACTCAAGTGAAATTTGACACACTTTTTCCATGAATTAAAGTTTTCAAAAGCATCCATTCATTAGGTTTGTTCCCCAAGCTTCTCGAAGTCACTTCGAGTTACCCCAATTTCTCCTACCTGGGTCCGCCACTGATAGAGGCCAATGCTAACGGATCTTTGAAATTAATTTGTTTGAACCTCGGGTCGAGTAAATTTGGTGCAGCTAGCAAAAAATAATGTTCGATGGATGGATTTTAGACTATAGAACTCCTATTTCTTTAAAATATTTTTACGACTATTTTACAATTAATCGATTAATAATCGATTAATGAAACACAAAACCCCGATATAATTAAATCGTAAATTGGGCAAGAATAATCGAATAATTTAAACAAATGATTAATTGCTGCCATCCCTACTCATACGCCATGTTCACGTGAAAATATCTCGAATACTTATCCATAGAATAAAAAATTAACTCGATTTTCGGAATCAGCGAGCAATTCTATATAGGAATTGGACAGTGGTGTCCGTTGAAGATTTTTCCTGTAAACCAGTGTTATTTTTCAGTTTTTTTGTGCCTTCTTTTGCCTTTTTTGCTATTTCTAGTGCCTTTTCCTGCCTATTTGGCTATTTTATTTTGCCTTTCCAGCCTATTTCGTTATTTTATTTTACCTTTTTTATAGGTTTTTAGGTCCTAAAATTCCGTTCCCTGCTGTTGGCTGGGTATTGTACCAAACCAATATATTAAGTCATAGTTACAAAAGTAATTTCTCCGTTTGTCGAAGTTAGCCTCCGAAATCGAGATATGGGCATATAACTTTTTTTGTGCAAAATTATGTTACAGGTGCTATAAGGGGTCAAAGGTCAGATCTTCGAAAAACTAAAACTTTAAATAAGAGCAAGAGGCAGCCTACGTATATATTTTTATTTTTTTAGTTATTTACATACAATACTTTAAAATAAATTTTTACCAAAAGTCCTATTCCGAACTTCGAAGGCCCATATCACGATTTCGGAGGCTAACTTCGAAAAACGGAGATATTACTTTTTTACTTATGACTCCATCTCCTGAAAAAAATTGGATTGGTCCAATACCCAGAAAAAAAGTTGATTTTTCCGTATAGGGTAATCGGTCACACATTCTCACATGAAAAATAAAGCTGATTCTTATGGACCTGTGAATAGAACCGAAAATTTCTTTAATTCGGTTGATCCGGAAAAATATTTTTCGTACATATATATCGTCGTTTAAAGTACAAAACCGCGTATCGTAACTCTGCAAAACCGCGTAACTGACATTTGCTTATCCATTCGTCCTGAAATATGCCAGAAATTCGATTGTTTTATATTTATAGGAGAACCCTTTTGAAACATGAGTATTTTTACTCCCTAGAAAATAATTTATGCAACCTCACATACGCGGGCTTGCATTATCCTGATACACGGCTTTGCATTTTGTTGATACGCGGTTTTTTACTTTAAACGACGATTGGCTATTTGAATATATTCTTGTCAGCGCTGTTTTATTGATTCCATAGAAACGAATATTTATAATAAACGCAGAATTTAAAACAAGCTTTCCCCATAAGTATGAGTCCTTTATTTTATGAAGGATATTGATATTCACGAAGTGTTTCCATTCTACGCCAAAGGAATTCACAAGGCTGACCCAAACTGAACTCTGATATTTTTATAGTCTGATAAATATTTTACTACCAGGTTGACCGTGCTTTGCCCGGAGTGCATATACTTTTTAAAGTTTTCAAGATTTGGATAGCTTTAATAAAATATTTTGGAAATAAAAAAAATTGGATTTCGATATCTTTTAAGTAAATTTCTTACTCCAAAATTTAGTTGGTAACCCTATTCCGAAATAGCTGGAATGAATGGGCCCTATCCTGAGCGTATATGTACTGTGTACACCTAATGTGACCAACTATTTCATAGCTCAAAGAAGTACAGGTTAGGTTGGGTTAAGTTAACGCCGCACATAGGGGTATTTAGCCGACTTATGCGGCCAAAATTATTTGTATGAATTTTTCAACTCGAAATGTTTAGGAAAGATGTGTTATGACATATAGAATTTTAAATGTTTAAAATCAAGTAAATATAGGTTGAAACATTAACAGAGTTGCCACCTGTTAAACAATTTTATTCAATTAGTTAAATGAATTGCTGCAATATGGGTATCAATGGAAATGGGTTTGAAAAGGCGTTATCTCTAAGGAACCTTCCAGGGTTTAAAAAATCAAATTCAACTTTAATTAAAGGAATTAAATAATTCAAATATGTATCACAGTATAGGAAAGAAATGAGTTTTCGTATTTTCAACGCATTGCTTTTCCGTACCAAGTGCACCGAGTTTAGTACAAATTGATAAATCGGTTACCGAGATATACATTTGCGTTCAAAAGTTATCCAAAAAATTTTAATAATTTTAATTAATGCTAAGAGGTTATTCCAAGAATCGATTAGAGTGAATTAGCTTCAGTAGGTATTGATTTATCGCAGTTTTCGCGTTTCTGTAAATTGCCGTTATATGGGAAGTGGCCGTGGTTATCGCCCGATTTCAAGAATTTTTTAGCAGTTAAGTTAGTTATAGCCTAAGCAAGGCTCATACCGAGGTACGGATTAGTGAAGCGTATACTGAGATACAGCATTTCATCGTAAGTGGGCGGGGCCACACCCTTTTTCTAAAACTTTAATAATAATCCAATTTTGTTCCAAAATTTTACTTTTACTTAAATTTCGTAGATTTATCTAAATTGACATTTATCTAGATTTTAACGCTTGTATACCCAAAACTATTTCTTTAATCATCACTTATATAACACCAATGTAAAGGAAAACAAATGTTTATTCCGAAAGTAGTTGGGTTCGCCTTACATTCCCGCAGATTTCTAGCAACAGGACGAAAGGTCCTAGAAAACATGACTTTTGCTAATATCTCGAAAACCATTTATTTGTTAAATTAAATGGATTCATATTCTAGTTCAGTGGCCTCAAATTCATCTAAAAAGTTTAATTTTAGTGTTAAAATAGATCTAAAGTAGTGTTACTATATACTAGTTGCGTTTTTAGATTTTTCCTTAATACATTTTCTAAGTTAAGAAATACCACTTATTTGCCATTGTCTGCGGGCAGTATTTTCACACCATATTGTTTAGCCAAATTTCTAAGCTTTCAATTGAACAAAGAATAATAACGCGATCTCTCCCAGGGATAACACAAATTTCTTAATATTCACAAAAATTAACAAAAAATACTCGTTGAAAACCGCTATTTTCGTTACATTTAAATTTAACTTTTGTTTAATAAAATGATAAAAAAAAATTACTCTTAAATGCATTATTACCGTCTGTATGCGGATCCATCACTACTTTTTAAGAATATAATGCAGTAATCAAAATATTAACTTAAAACCGTCACGATCTTTCTATTTAGAGAGCGAAAATTCATTTATAAGCAGCTTTAGAATATTCTGTTTCCGGTCAAAGGTGAGCGTTCGCTGTGCAAGTTAAAAAAGTGAGGGGGACTGGGAAATGTTATTTGGAATGTTCTCTATCGAAAGTGACTAATTTTTTAAGTTTTCTCCAAAATTTTGTGAAATTGGTTTTTGGCCGCCTAAATCGTTCAAATACCCACATATGCGCCGCAAGCCGATTACGAAATTTGAAATGCAGCTAGCTTCAACCCCTGAGAGCTCAGTGTTTGTTCAGAAGTGCGAGCCAAAATGCTTCCATCTTAGCCTCGCGAAGGTTGGATAGTCTAAAAGAAAGTGTGGAGATGATTCCACTTCATCTTCCTCTTGACAGCTGACACAAAAGGATCAGTTGAAATTCCTAGTCTCATCGCATGAATACCAATCGCACAATGGCCTGTCAGAACCCCCATCACTAGCCCTTCAGAGGTAACGTGTTTTAAAGTGCCCTATAAAAACATTTTCTGCAGCAGAGAAACGTCTTCTTTTCCTTTTTTATGTCACAAGAGAACCCGGTTTCTCTTAGCCTAGTAGAAGTCGGGGGTAAAATAACACAAACGGCAATAACGCAAAATTTGTTTTGTTTCACTTTTTAATGGGAAATAATACCATAATCTGAGTTTTGCTTTATTTCCAACAAAGTTTGGAAATAAAACAAATTTTGCCTTATTTCCCATTGCTTATTTATACTATTTGTAACAAAAACAGTTTACTGACTGAAGGAAAAAGAACTTTGTTTATTCCAAAAATACAGTTAAACAAATATTTTCACTTATGAAAAGTCTAACAAAATATAGGGAAAGCGTCGTCTTTAATAACTGCTCGGCAAATTGCACATAGCGCCTTTGTATGAATTTTGTCTGCATGCTTTTTAATATGTTGAAAATATTGCTGGAAAACCTTAAAATCTTTGCATGGAAGCATGGCGCAATAAACAGGTGAAGTCATAAAACAACTTTCTCGCTTTATCTTCTGACATTCGGCTGCCTTATAGACAAAATTTAAAGGCAATGTTTCATATAAGGCAGTGTCAAAATCTTTCTTCTCGCTCTAATTACTTCACCTGGTATAATTCCGCCATGGCATGGAACAAACAAAAGTTGCCGTTCCTGTTCGCAGCATATGTATAACACAGAGAACACAGGAAACAACAACAATCATGCTATTTATGCTATCTATGTACCATGCTAGACCATATGCACCGGATCGTGAATACCCCTATTGTTTTAAGTTTTATCTTCAGTTAAAATTTCTGCATTATCATACCTTGCTATATCCGACCTGTGGATTTCATTTACGAAGACGGAGCGAACATGTGGTACGAAATAATGATGTAAAAATATGTAAAATTTTATCTACTCTCAGACTTCTAAATTTGAACGTATACTTGGTACAAGCGGCGGGTGGGATGAATGGCGTAATAAACAGGTGAAGTAATAAAACAGCTTTCTCGCTTTATTTTCTGACATTCAGGTGCCTTATAGTCACAATTTATAGGCAAACTTTCAAATAAAGCAGTCTCAAAATCTTTCTTCTCACTCTAAAATTTATTCACCTGGTATAATTCCATCATGGGTGGGGTGCATGCAATAACACCATACGCAATAATTCCCATTACTTGGACATTAAAAAGCAGTTTCAGAAGTGAGCTAGTGTCATTTTATTATTATTCTTTTTTCTAAACGTTTATAATGCCACCAGTGCATAATTTCGAAAAGCGGGGAGGGGGCGGGAGATGCGAGCGCGAACGCGGACCGCCGCGACGCTGGGCACTTTCAAAATTGTAGACTTACAAATCCGTCCAAAATTTGCTCCCGTTAACCAATCCAAGCGCTGAGTAAGACAGAATTTTTTCAATTATAACTGGTGTTTCATGTAAAAAGCGGAACGAATTATCTGATGAAATGTTAAATAGCACATGTATGTGCTTCAATATTAAACTCGCAAAAAAATCATATTCGCTTTCACGATGCAAATAATTAGTAACAGTGATAGTTTTAAGAATTGCCAGTAAGTATACAACAATAAAAAAACATGCATGAATTAGTTGCCTTAATATAGAAAAAAAAATCTTCAAAATCTTGGGTTTTCATAAACACTGAAACTAATTTATGAATGTTGTAGATGTTTTTAAATTCTTTTGGGCCCTTAGTGAGTAATCTACCGACCTTTGAATTTTGAAGTAAGCAGTGCGCGCTTCCACTCCGCAGGGCCTGGGTTCAAGCCCTGTTCAAAGCAACATCGCAAAAAAAAATTTAGAAAAAAGCTTTTGCCTTAACAGCGGTCGCCCCTCGGCAGGCAGTGGCAAACCTCCGAATGTATTTCTGCCATGAAAAACAGCTTCTCATAAAAATACACTCGCCGTTCGAAGTCGGCATAAAACTGTAGGTCCTTCCCTACTGACATATTTATATGTTTTGAATTATTGGGGAATTTTTAAGATGTTGGTAATGGTGGGATTTTTTCCCGATTTTCGTGCGATTTTTTACTGTTTCCTAGATCTAATGAATTAATTTGGGCGAGAGTCCTCACCTTTTACCGATAGCTCACCTACAGCAGCACAAGGCAACCGACACCTTTCTTACCCTTTCCTCAATCTTAGGCTTCCACGACAGCCGCCGTTGCTCGCCCACCTAGATACCTGGTTTAGGTAGCCTTGAGCCAGATCAAAAAGGATGTCTAGAAATCGTCCCTTGACCAAAAGTTCCACATCACCTACATAGCCGATCACTTGACAGCCTAATTTTTCCAGTTTCTCTATAAGGACGTTTACAACTGCAATCCAGAGCAGGGGAGATAGTACACCACCTTATGGAGTGCTCCTAATGACTCTGCACTGAGTGCAGGCGCTGCCCCACTCCGCCGCGACAGTTCTGTCACGAAGTAAGCTGTAGTTAAACCTTATTAAGCTGGTTTCAACCCCCAGATTATGAATATACTTGACTATTGCCTCCGACCTTTTCTTGCAATAAGTTCTTGAAAGACAGTCACGGGGAATTGCGTTTCTAACGAAGAGAGGGACTGATTGACCTAAAGCACCTAGGGGAAATATGTGCGCCTTTTCGGGCCTTCGTAATGAACGCAACACTGACTACCCTCCAAGCCTTGGGGATGTACCCGGTCCTCACGGGGTTCGCATAAATAGTATTCAACGAATTGCACGACACCTTTAGAGGCCTTTGCAGCTGCGCAAGTATGATGCCATCGATCCCCGGCGACTTTAATGGTTTGAACGAATTTATCGCCCAGGCCACGTGACGATCGTCTAGAAGATCGGAGATTCTGAAAGCAGTTAGGGACAATTTTCGAATCTCTATCGCACTCTTTAACGCAAAAACATTTATATCATGCGTCAAAAAGTGCGATAGCGATCCGAAAATTGTCGCTAACTGGTTAGAAAATCTCCCTCCTGAAGTACAAAATATTGCAAGGAAGTTCATTTGACTGTACTTCAAAGTACGTAGTACAAAAGCGAAAAAAGAAGTACTGTACTTCCGAAAGAAGTACGGTTGGTCACATTATGTATACCTAAAAAAATGCTGATTGAAATAAACAAAATAAAAATTTGTGTTACATAGAAGCGTGGCAGCCCCCCTGACAGAAAATATTTTTTGACCAAAGTCCTCAACAATACCTTTTATTTCATATCCATATTTCGACGCTTTACATAAGTTGCGTAGAATCGAAAATAAGTGGCAACCTTACACTATTATCCTAAGGGATAACATTTTTTATATAGGGAAAACATTGTTTAAGAACCTATTGTTAGTACCCATGAATAGTAATATATTACATTTTTTCTAAACAAAAAATTAAACAAATATGCGATTCAAAATAGGTGGCAACACTATTAAAACTATTTTTGAATTAGGGATCTTTAAAAACCTTCCATTTGATAGCCATATTATGATGTTTTATTTAATTTGTAACTAATTTTGTATAGGTGGGAACCTTATACGAGTCTTCTAGGAGATAGTGCCTATTCAGATAACCTTAAAATCCACAACATTATCTGTGTACAAAACTTCATCAAAATCGTTAGAGCCGTTTCCGAGAACGCTATGGAATTGCTGGTTTAATGTAATAACATACAGGGTGTTTGACAGACGGTTGAACATACGCAAATGCGGGATAGTTGGAGCCGTCTGCTATGTGTTCAGCCCCGAATACTTGACCTAGGCTCCCATGTTTTTTTTAAGATTTTTTTTAATGCAACGAAATTTGACATTTCCTAAACCTCGAACATCAATAACGTTATTTAAAAACGAGAAAACTAGCATAACTCCTAACTAATGGTCAAATCTTATGCCGCTTCTTTTTTCTACCAAAAAATGATGTCTTCACAGTGCCCTCTACGCACAAATCCTGAGGAACGGGCAATGAGAAGGCAACCTTTTTTGTAGAAAAGAAAACACCATTATAAAATTTGATATTTGATGCAGATGATAACTAGAAAATAAATACGAGCCCTCAAACTGCAAAAGGAACCCTTAAAAGTGAACTTCGCATTTTAATAAAAAATAATAATAAAAGTTATTGTGTATTTCTAATTCTACAAAAACCTTTTCAGTTTATCCCCTTTCCAACGGTAATATAATAATGTAAACAAAATATTTTTTAAAACCAAGCTGTTTTTAACATGTACAATCAAAGGAGTAAAATAAAACCGTGTAACAAAAAAAATTGTAAGCAAGAAAATTTTGTTAAAACTGCACTAAAGTTCATAAAAAAAAGTTAAGCTTTCGTTAAAGTTACTAAAAGCCGAAAGTGAAAGGAATTACTCAAACTCCAATGAAAATTCTGATGAGGAGATGTGGTGATCTCCGAAATAGCTGCGTTAACTTCTACCGCTTAGACTTTGTTGCTGTTTCCATTTTTCCTAATAAAATAATTGTGGTACAAAGCTCAATAAAAATATGAAAATTAAATGTTAATAAGCCACAATAACATTGACAAATACGAATTTTTCATACTGCATATCTCTGGAAGTGTTCATGGTACAGCACTGGAACTGGGTATGAAGATAATGGGTGATTTTTTTGAGGTTAGGATTTTCATGCATTAGTATTTGACAGATCACGTGGGATTTCAGACATGGTGTCAAAGAGAAAGATGCTCAGTATGCTTTGACATTTCATCATGAATAGACTTACTAACGAGCAACGCTTGCAAATCATTGAATTTTATTACCAAAATCAGTGTTCGGTTCGAAATGTGTTGAATGTGTGAAAAGTTGGCAGAAAATCCGCTTTTTTATCGACAAATTTTGTTCAGCGATGAGGCTCATTTCTGGTTGAATGGCTTCGTAAATAAGCAAAATCATGCGATTTGACGCCTTTAGACTATTTTTTGTGGGGCTACGTCAAGTCTAAAGTCTACAGAAATAAGCCAGCAACTATTCCAGCTTTGGAAGACAACATTTCCGAAGAAATTCGGGCTATTCCGGCCGAAATGCTCGAAAAAGTTGCCCAAAATTGGACTTTCCGAATGGACCACCTAAGACGCAGCCGCGGTCAACATTTAAATGAAATTATCTTCAAAAAGTAAATGTCATGGACCAATCTAACGTTTCAAATAAAGAACCGATGAGATTTTGCAAATTTTATGCGTTTTTTTTAAAAAAAAAGGTATCAAGCTCTTAAAAAATCACCCGTTATATGAAACCATGAATCAAAATTCGGACTATTTGAAAAGGGGGCGTGGCACCTCCCATATAAACAGAATTTTTCATAATAAGTACCTCTGGAAGTGTTCAGGGTAGAGTACTGGAACTTTTTACGGGCGTGGCACCTCCCATAAAAGTCGAGTTGTTCTTGCTAGAGTACTGGAACTTGGTGTGGAGATATATGAAATTAATCGCATGGTTATGGAGAAATTATGGAGCTATTGGAAAAGGTGGCGTGGCACTTACCATACGAGCCGAATTTCATACTGTTAATGTATCTCTGGAAGTGGTCATGGTACAGTAATGGAACTTCGTATGGACATATATGAAATCAATCCCTTACTCATGGCTCTTTGAAAAGTGGGCATGGCAGAGTGCAAACGTACTGACTTTTACTTATCTTTGAATGTGTATATAATTCTTCCGTAGGTATGTTTTTGAGTGAAATCCTAAATGGCTGAAGGGATGTTAACAAAGTGTTCTGTGTGTGTTTGAGTGGGTCTCTGAATAGTTTAGTTTCACAATTTAACCCGCCATTTGGCGCTGGAGTTGAGTTATTACAAGTAAGAAAAGGTGCCGTGAATGTCAGACTAAATCTACCTGTTGAACCATTGAGAATATCTAACTCTCGTGTGTTACGATTGGCCCAATAGATGTGATTTGCCAACATTATTATGCGTTAAAGCTTCATTCGGAGACACCAGCAGTGGAATTCTGACAATCGCCACGCTAAATTTCCATCGCCAAAATTCTCTAACCCTTTCCGGTCAAATCCGTCGTTGATAAATATAAAAATGTTTCCTCTTAATTACAAGGTCCATAATACCAAAAGTAAAAAAAAAACATATTCAAAAGTTGTTTTGGATAGCTATTAGGGCTACCTAAAGTTTGTGCAATATATTGTACAAAAGTCCGCAAAGGAGTAAAAGCACTCAAGAAAACTCAATAAATATTTCACTTAGTTTGACGGAATAAAACTTTTATTTCATTGAAAATGAACTTATGTACATATGTACAAAATAATTTATTTTACTGCAGATATATTGGAATGAATACTTTATATCTTTTTAAGTATCTTTAGTTAAGATTTGCATTAAAAAATTTTAAATTTAAGAGAATTATATAAAGAAATTTTGAAAAATTTCAGATACAACTACAATATAAAATACAAATGACCCGTTTTAATAAACCTTCCCGGTTTTCTGCCTTCAGTAGAACAAGAAATCAAAAAACCTACCCTTTACTGCAACAACAGCGCACAAGCTCTTCGAAAACCACGGCAAAAACCACCCTAATTGCCTGTTCAACTGCAACCTTTGCGGACGTTTGTACAATATATTGTACAAGTCACTTACAACCTTTCAGTGTAAATGTACATGGGCGTCGCTACGTTGGGGCAGGGGCGGCTCGAGTCCCCCCCTAACCTTTGAAGTTTTTTACATTCTATGTAGGTATAAAATACTAACAAATGCCAGCTGAAAGCAAAATTCTTTACCCGGTAGTAAAATGTGCCTTACAATGGTGGTAGGAAATATTCATAGTCTTGAAATATATTTTACGAAAGCAATAAATAAAATTAGTGGAGATAACTTTCTTTTTTAAACACCTAGGATATCACTGGCCATTATAAAGGACCCTGAATGACGGCAAAGTTCAAAGCTTTACAAATTTGTTGATGTGATTTTTGAAATGAACGATCCAAAATTAGCCTTTATAGGCATTTAAAAACTTTTAGATTTAGTGGTTGAATTTTTGTGCAGAAAGGGTTAAGAAAGCTTTAGTTTAAAATTGTGATACTAAATGCCTTTCGCCATAAACGGCGCGAATTTTCAGTGATTGCGTTTCAGACTACGACTAATAAAGGCCTTGGACAGATATTGTGAAGGATTGGACTATACCTTAAAGATGACTGTTTTCTCACGGCCCACTGTATGAAGCTTTGAGTAGAGTAAGGTCCTTTAAGAACTTAAAAATTATCATGGGTTATCAGGTCTCTAGTAATACGAGATTAATTGTTGTCTTTCACGAAGTTCTTTAAATATATCTTGAGATAAATACTGAAGTATATTCATGAATATCACGTTGTATTATATGGGAAAATCTATAAAACGGGTACACTTTTAAAATAAAAAGTTAAATTTTTTTATTTGCCGCCTATATTTTATATATGATTCTATTCGTGACCTCTTAATAAATCGACAAATATAAGTGTAATTCCTTTTCATCAAGTGATTCAAAAGCCAGACGAGGAATAAACATTTAGATCACTGAAATAGAAATCAAACAAATAATTTGTGTTCAAATTGCGCTGTGCAAGTTGTAACTTTTGAGCAAAGATTTTGAAAGTTGAACTCATTTAAGTGGGACGATCTAAATTCAATGGCATCCTCCGTTTTATCAGATTGGCTGCGAATATTCGCATTCGCATTCGCAACTGCGGAGCTTGCGCATTAATTTTAACATTCGCATTCGCTTTCGCATTCGCAATAATCAATGCGGAGCTTTTGCGAATGTGAATGTTGTGCAAGAGCACCTATGAAGTGTATATCTGGCAAACAAAATGACAAATTGTAGCCAATATTTGATAAAAATGTCTTTAAACATATTATGGGTATGCATGGAAATGCGTAAATGCCTCAAACCGCGTAAACTTCGCAAATAATTCCATTTTTCATACAAAATTATGTAACTTTACGAGGTTTACATGGTTACGAGGCATTTACGCGATTTGATGAATTGTCTTATTATTTCTTAAGCTATATAACCGAGCCATCAATGGGCAGTCATACAAATTTCCATTTTTACTTGACCTTTGACGTACGTCAAAGTTTGAAAGTTGTTTATTCTGAAAGCATACCCCTTTAATTGTTTGCAGACCACAATACATACATACTTAAAAAGTTTTTAAAATTAAATGCTTCAAAAACTATACGCGATAACCGATAATTTTGAAAATTGTGAAAAGTAGAGTTACACACTTTTAGTTACTTGCCATTTAGTTATTTTTTAAAGCACACTTTAGTTACCAACTACATATGAAGTGTACACATAAGTACTAATTGCACATACAATTTCAAACCAGTATATGGGCACAAAAAGTTATGACATAATTAATATTTCACCCTTTTTTTGAGTTAAAACATCTATAACTCAAAAGTTATGCAACAATTTGATTAAACATTTTTTGAGGCTTCAAGTATACGTCTACGAATTATATCCAAAAGCAACCAGCTTGATATGGTTTACAACAATGAAAATAAAGCTAAATAACACAAAGGTTACCGTTTTTTACATTTGCCCAAATGCTTAAATTTTACTTCTTAATTTCGGGGGTTACTACTAGTTTAAATAAGTTATCAGTTTAATTTCTTGTAAAATTTACCTCTAGGTTTATGCATCTTAAGCGTACATCGAAAATTTTTTTTAAAAAATCAACGTGAAGTAATTGCAGAAACAATTAACCTGTTTGCTGAGCAACCGAGATGTCTGCTTTTTAAATAACACAGGTTTACAATAAAAAAGTTTCTGCGTACTGAACAAAACCTCAATATCCCTATGTTATTCGACGCGCTGAATGCGAATCTGACGTCTGTTCAATATGCATAAGTTTTTTTTTTGTAAACCTGTGTAATTTTTTTAAAACAAATCGGCAAGTACATATGGTCCCTGGTGTAAGAATTAAAAATTTAGGAAAATCAAGCTTGAAAGTTTTTTTTACGATACTTAGCTCTGCATTCATGTAATGCGCAGTATTCTGGGTTTTGGTATAACATAGAATATCCAAAGGTTAATCAAGTCAACCCAATAACTCAAAATTGGGAAATTTGCACATTCATGCTTCTGGCATATGTATTTACTTAACATTTATTAATTTTTTTACGCCTGTCCTACATATTTTTGTAGTATGAAAATAGTAGCTATATTTCGACATGTGAGTGGAAGATCGACCTGTCTCGGCAGCCAGTTAGAAAACGCCCTAACTCAGAAAACTTTTCAAGAACGTCCTATATCAGAATTTTATTGAAAAATACCCAGAATACCCTATCTCAAATGAAAATATGTATATTGAAAATGTGCTGAGATAGGGCGTTTTTGAACCGAATTCTGAGATAGGGCGTTCTTCAATAAAATTCTGAGATAGAGCGTTCTTTAACCAAATTATGAAATAAGGCGTTTTGGAACTGGCTACCGAAATAGGTAGAGTCTCCATTGAGGTGTCGATTTCCTGTTAATATTCTTCCAGCCAGTAAAATGTAAGTTTAGTACCCCACTCTACTTACTAAACTAAATTTATATTTGGCTATTAGTTAAGATTGTCTTTTTAAATGGAACCATTTAGTTTACACATATGTATTAATAAGGATTAATCAATCAACTACATTAAAATTTCGAAACAAAATTTTCGAGGGATCTTTTTATATGTCAGCCCCCCAACCCCCGCCCCCCCTAAGGTCGATGCTGGCGACGCCCATGTAAATGTACAATATATTGTACATTTTTTTCCAACCCGGGAAAAATATTTTAAATCATGATAGTTTAATTTTAACATTTTTATATGATGAAATGCTTCTTATATTTCCATACTACAGTGAGCTCGCGATAATATGAACTAATTAAACAAAAATATCACTAGATCACAAATTTTTATTTGGTTTTGTTCTCCTGACGCCACTATCCAATTTCTCTGTAGAATTGCTCGGTGATTCCGAAATTTGGGTAAATTTTTTTTCTATGGATACGTTTTCGAAATATTTGCAATTTACCGTTATTCAGCTTAAAGCGAAAATTGGTTCCTTTTAAGAAAGTTACTCACACGCAACGTACACCTGAGTAACACACTTTACTGCTCGTATTTCATAAAAAAAAAATTTACGGATTTTCATTTAACCACTCATTATTTCGTATTTATCCATAGATTTTCTTCATCAGTAACTTGATTTTTTTTGTAACAGAACAGGCTTTAGTATAAATGCAAAAATTTAGCACAGCACCTGTTATTTTTTAAATTTTTCTTCTGTTAAAGTTTGATTTTTTTTAATTATTTTTTTCATTAAAAAAGCAGGAATGATTAATTAATTTGTCAGAAACTATAAGCCTTATCGGAAAGTGATCTATATACGGTTTATGGAGAATTTCTTTGGCTTTCATTTGCCTTATTTAGATTTTTAAATTGGTTCGTATGATATACGTGATTAAAAGGAACCAATTTTTTGTCTTTAAGCTGAATAACGGTAAATTGCAAATATCTCGAAAACGTATCCATAGAAAAAAAATTAACTCGATTTTCGGAATCGCCGAGCAATTCTACATAGGAATTAGATAGTGGCATCCATAGAACATTTTTGCTGTAAACCTGTGTATTTAGATATTATTATGTTTAAATTTTATGAAAAAGTAAGAACTCATTTGGAAAAAAAAATCGGTAATCCGCTTATGCTGCTTCTTCTGTTCAACCACCTTATATACAGCCTTTTCCTTTAGCTTCATCAATACCTATATTTAAGTCCGTTTGGTCAACCACCTCACATTCAGCCTGAATAACTCAGTGAGAGGGGAGACCAGTATGTTTGCATGTATGTATTTATATAAAATAGAGGTTTGTAACTCAACTCAGAGTTGAGTTGTTGAGTTGATTCCCATAAGTGAATCGGTAACTCAGACTCCTGTCAAAAAAAAAATGTAACTCAGTAACTCAGTTGATGCCCTAGGGCTCACATGATTCAGTTGAATCATAGTGGCTCATATTTGTCCATATAACTCTCTCACTTCGCCACAGTGTTTAGCATGGCAAAGTCTTGCATTTTGTTTTTACACGAAGCGAATTTATACAAGGTAGTGGCAAGAATACAACAACAACAACAACAACATGTATTTTGTATTGCGGGTGTTATGTCAAATCTCAAAAATTCTTATAATTTCGTTTTTTTTTAGTTTTTCTCGAAATATGTATGTATGTAAGATATATAAAGATGTGCATATCAAATCAATTGCCTTTGCCAACAATATCCACATTTTGAAATTCGGTACAATAGTTTTCGAAATATAAGATTTTGAAAATATTGAAAATTTCACCATTACCCTCCCCCTAGCACCGCCCCTATTAATTTGCACAAAAAAAATTTATACCTTTCAAATCAGTAGAAAGGAGCTGACCACGCCCACTTTAAAGTTTTGTTTTATCTCAACGGCCGCTATACCGCATATATGCCTCAAAACGAGTCTACGATACGAATGAGTGTAACATACAAAGAGTGAAATGAGTTAGTTGAATGAGCTGACTCCTTAAAGTGAGTTGGAGTCATTCAGTCAACTCCTATAAATTTGCTGAGTTACCCACCCTTAATATAAAAAAATATTTATTGGTTCAAATATGGTGGGTAGGCACTGTGGCCAATGGCAAAGTTCGTTTGCCACATCAGCATGGTTGTAAGTCATGCAGAGTCCGCAAAATGCTCCGGAAGCAGTGTCTGGAGGATGCATCCGACTAGGCAGAGCATACTTTGAAGTGCCATCTAATTAAAACTTAAGAAGGTTCAATTACATGGCAGTTGAGAAGTGCATGTGCAAAAATTCCATAAATTGCATAAAGGAAATGTTTGCACATGCAGCAGTACATAGGATGAATTTAGGAGCCCGGTGTTAGCAGTCGCGCCTAAACACAGCCCATTCCAAAGCATTATTAAATATATAGCTTCCTTTGCTGTTATGGTTTTTTTTGTGGCTCCACAGTACAATCAGATTCGTCGGATATTTCCTGTATTTCATTGTCATTGCATTCAGTAGCATCCGCCTTCCATTCTCTAACGTTGAAAGCAGTGAATTCAACCTGCAGTGAAATTTAATAAATAAAACTTTTTCGAGTTTACGTTTCTAAAAACACAAACCGCAGGTCTCAAGCTTTGTAAAAGATTGACTGCGCTTTCCTCCAAATCTTCTTCTTTCCAGGATCTTCAGAATCCTCTTGAATTTCTACCATATTCAAAACATTTTTCCAGCATTTGGATAGCACAACAGCATCCACTTTACTCCATGCAGATTCTAAAGTAATAACAGCTTCCGTAAGTGTGATTGCCTTCATATATTCTAGCAAATCACACCCCTTTGCAGCAACGGAAGCCAAAATACTGTTTCTGTAATAGAGTTTCGTAATCCTAATTGCATTCTGATCCATGGGTTGTATTACCGGGGTCACATTTGGTAGCATAAACATTGTTAAAATAGAGCCGTTTTCTCTTTTAAGTTCATTCTCAGGTGGTTGCGATGGAGCGTTATCAATTAAAAGGATAGCTTTAACTGGTAGTCCTTTTTGTGTCAAAAATTTTGTAGCCTATGTACATAAATTGTACAAGTCATCCAAGCGGACTTAGAATGTCGGTAATAAACAGGGCAGTCAAAACCTTTAAAACAACGGGGGTTTCTAGACCACAAGAAGCTTAAGTTGATGAGATCCTGCCGCATTTCAACAGTACAAGAACGTTACCCTTTGCTTTTCCATCTTTGCACCTGGGACCGTTTTTTCTAATACATACGTCATATCTCCTTTTTAAATTTTGAAGCCATCCAGCTGGCATTGAATTCAAGACAATTTTCTTTAATTTTACAATAAAGCTCTTTGGCCTTTTCTTTCAACATCAGTCCGCTAACCGGGAGCTTTTTGTCTCTCATATGCAAAAACCATCGATATAGCGATTTTTCCATTTTTGGATACTCTGAAGGGCGCATAGTTTTCCTTATTCCCGGACCGATAAATGGTTTGTTGACACATTTAGAGATAGCATTTTTATTTTTTCTTATTCCACATATGTATTGTAGACTTTGTCACTCCATATTTAGTTGCTACCTGCACTGTATGTATGTATTCCACAATATCTGATTTTTCTCTTAAAGTCAAAAACGTATGCTTTTTTGTGTGCATGTTTAAAAATTATTAATATTTAATTATTTCTTAAGAAAATAAAGAAGCAATCGTGCTTGCGTGCAATAACCAACTAACAACATTAGAAATTCTTACTGACGACCGACGTAGGAGAAAGCAAAACGTTTATGGGAGCACATACCAGCATTTTCGAGCGACACGAATAGACATTTTCAATAAAAACAACTAGGGGATTCCCCAAATTACCAAGCGCTTGAAATTCGTTAGACATTTTTCAAAACTGTAATGTTCATAGAGCTTTTGCTTCGTCTTCATATTTTAGAGTAGTCAATGTTAGCGAAAAATTGTTCATATTTTGGGATATTCATATGTTAGGATGTTAATATTATCGCGAGTTCACTGTATTTGCTTTTATTAGCGATTTTCCTTGGCTTTCACGTATTTTTTGTACAGTAAATTACCACACGCAGTCACTAGAATTTAATAAAACGGTCTATTTTTAAATTAAATTCTAAGAATATTTTTGAAACATTTTCGATTTTGAAATTGGGCGCGTTTCTAAGACTGTTTACCTCAACTGTTGCTGAAATGCTGTCAACTGTTGAGTTCAACAGTTATGTCTTAGAAACGGGATGATACATTAACTGCCAAAACATTTGTAAACAAGCAAAATTAAATGAAACAGCACAAAAATAAAAAAATATTAAGCCAAAAATATGGATAGCACAGGATTTATAATGGAGTTTTTCTTATTTTATTTTTAATATATGTATTTGTACGTGCATTTTATTTTATTAACAGCCAGTTTCGCCAGCAATTTACACACAAATAATTTTTGTATTTGAATTTTCTATGAAAACTGACGGAAGGGAAACATCATTTTTGACTTATATAAATTGTTGACTTCATGTAGCGAAATAATTTTATGATGGAAAAAATGGCGTAAAGTTGCCAACCGTTGAGCTGAGCGGAACTACTCAACTGTGCGTTTCTGAAACAAACACTCAACAGTTTAGCAACAGCTTCGTCTTAGAAACGCGCCCATTTACGTAAACTATTCGGGACATTCCAAAACTTCATAAAGTTTAATTTGTTTTCAAAAATATTAATAAGATTTTTAGTAGCACGCTTCCAATGTTACAAACAATTAAATGTACAATATATTGTACAAACGCAGGGAAAGGGCTAAATGAAAATCAGTGGGGCCTAAAAGCACGCATCATAAAAGTAACAGATGCAATGTATAATCAACCAAAGCTGGTAGTATGAGGAGCATGTAACTAGGCGTTGCATGTTGTTAGGCGCGCCTGCTATTCTTTTAAGATTTTTAGCGATCAAAATTAGCGATAGCGAATGCTGGAATCTGGCTGCAGGGTTGAGTTGTGCAGTGGTAAATCTCAAATCTCTTAAAACCAAGTTTCATGAAAGCAATTTAATGACAATTTATTTTTTTACTTGAATTTAATATGGAACCTGACAAAAAAATATTATTTTTCACTCAAATTGCTTTCGTGAAACTGGCTTTTAAGGTATTTCATCTGAAATAAGTCTGTGTATGTACATATATAGGATTTCTGTTGAACAATGATACGCACCCATTTCGAAATTGCCAAATTGTTGTGTTGTGTGCTTTTTGAACACTCCATGCGAATTAATCGTAGCGCTTTGGACAAAAGCAACATTTTAATATGAAACAAAATGGTTTCGAAAGCTAATTTTATGCTCTTTCAATACTGCCATCGACCCACAAACACTCCTTGACCTTAAAAAAATTGGTAAAAATAGTGTTCTTCGAAAAAAACATGCAAAATCCATGTATGTTTTATTATATTTTATTACACAAACTTCCCGATGAGCTACAGACTTGAAACTTCAAACTTAGCTCAGTACTCGAGGACACTGCAATATAAAAGATGACTTAATCCGCTAGGTGGCGCAGGAGTCGAGATATTTGTAAAACCCGCATTTATGGTCTGATTTGGTTCATATTTGGAACATATATTACTTGCGTGAAGAGATTTAAATCCGCAAAAAATTTTGCTGATAGGTGGCGCAGGAGTCGAGATATTTGCAAAAACCGTATTTATGATCCGATTAAATTCACATTTCGAATGCATATTGCTTACATGAAAATAAATAACTACACAAAAAATTTTGGCAGTTATGTGGCGCGCGAGTCTATATAATTAAAAAATCGGCATCTGTGCTCCGATTTGGTTTATATTCAGAATATGTATATTACCTATTTAATTGAAATACGTAGTCATAGTCAAAATAAAGTCCACTGTAAAGTTTGTTCCAATTTTTTACAGATATCGCATTGGAAATTTTGTCAATATGCTGCAACTAACTTTACAGTGGACTTTATTTTGACTATGACTACGGGCAAATTACTTTAATCCTATTTTTAGCTAATTTAAAAAAGTTAAATTGAATCAAGTTAGGGAACTTCCAATTCTTCTTAAACGGAATCGCTATATCTATAAATTATTTTATACTTTTTAGTTCTTGTTGTAATAAAAGCGTGTTTTTAGTTTTTTAACTATAATTTTATTTCTTCTAATTTCAGAGTAAAAACTCGTACAGCAGATTCGAAGTTTGGTTTAAAATTGTTATAACTTGGCTCTCGGAGGGCCTAAAGATTTGCACCATAGCTCAAATTAAAAATATTGAATAGCACTACAGCATGCTTGTTATTCGAGTGATATAAAATTGTAAGAAGGATGCACAGCTGCATGCAAATAAAAAAAATGCAATCAAAAATGCATTTCTTAAATTGACGTGTTACATTTTTTTTTCGATTTTTCGTGGAATCGTATTTCTCGTCTCAAAATTTATAATATTAGTGTAATAAAACACACAAAAAAAGTTTTTTTGGATCAAATCCGCTGGATTTTGCATGTTTTTTTTTGAAGAACACTATTTTTGACAAATTTTTTTAAGGTCAAGGATTATTTGTGGTGCAATGGCAGTATTTTTCTGTGAAATGGAATAACATTAGCTTTCAAGACCATTTTGTTTCATATCAAAATATTGCTTTTGTCGAAAGCGCTACGATTAATTCGCATGGAGTGTTCAAAAAGCACACTGTGCGGCATTTACATATCTGCATACATATAACGAATTATGCATGTGCGTTTGGCTTTTAGTTACTTTAATGAAAGCTTAACTTATTTTATTTCATTCATTTTAGTGCTGTTTTAACAAAGTTTTCTTGTTAAAAATTCTTTTGTTACCCTATTTTATTATTATTATATAATAGAAAGCCACGCTTATGCTGATAAAATTTTTCAGGGAAAAATAGAATAAAACAATAAAAGTTAACATGCTCATTCACAAACAGTTACGGCTTTTTTAATTTTTTCTTTGTTTAAACCTTTTTTTCATGTTGATTATCGAATAACCTGAGCGGGGACAAATATTTTTATATGGAGTAAGAAAAAAAATATTTCAAAGTAACTCACCTAATGATAGAACATAAAGTGTTACGATTTTGGAAAGCATTGTGGGCCTTACAATGGGCCTCTTAGGCCTCAAGAGCCGTATGGTGGGTCCCTTCAGTCAACCTTTTTGACCTGAACTTACTTCCAGATAACAGATTATTTAGGAAGGAAATTCGGCGAAAGGAGTCAAGGGAAGAATACCTGCTATAAAATATAATACTCAAGCTAAAGAGTCTGCGAAGAGTTTTTGGATTACATAAATAAAGTCAAGAGCTGCCATTTTCATATGGCTCTGTAACAAAGAAGGCAACGGATAGAGATACTTCCGCGTCCCTTTTTTAACCTGATGGGGGCTAAGCATAGCATCTGAAGCTCGTTGGCCCTTGCAACAGAGCCAACCGCATGTCCCAAGCTAGGCTGCTTACAGGAAGCATTATTATAGGAAAAGTATAAAAGGCTCACACTAAGCTACCCTAAACTACGCGAATATCTTTCAACAAGACTCAACATTCTAAGTACATTTAATTAAAGTACTAATATGCATATAAACGAGTATGTGCGAGTGAAAGAAATTTTTTTCTACCGTGCCAATTGCAATCGTAGCTGTTGCCGCGGATGCCAATTTTCGAATAGTCCCAGTGCGTCGAATATCATAGGCATAAAAAAGGCTAAAAGTGTGATGGTGATGTTAACCGCATTGCGACTGAGTAAATTGCCATTACGTGCCAGTTGTTCCGAGCTGTGCGAAATGCAAAAAAAAGAAAACCAGTTCAGAGTATTGAAATATTAAATTTGCAACAAATATCGCACGCATGATGCATAATAAAACTTAATGCGATAAAAATCACCTGGTAACGGTAGGTACTCACTTATTCACCAGGGTGACAACAGTGTACGCGGAGGCAGCTAATAGACCCATCACCACTACATTCACCAATATTCGCTGCAGTATTATGCGCCAACTGCGAATGGGTAGTAAAAGCAGAGATCGGCAAGATAAAATATTTAAAGAATTTTAAAATACCATAAAATGCAAATTGACAAAAATGTATATAAAAGGTAAGAAACAAATACAAATTTGCCTCACTTGCGATTATCCTTCTTCTTTTCGGCTTCCTCGAGCAATACCTCCTTGAAGCCAACTACTACGGAAGCAATTCGGTTGTGCGCTGTTTCTGCGTGACCTAAAATTATAATAATTAGGAGAGTAATAAAATGCATACGTTTGAGAAAAAATGTATTTGCAACTTGCCAATCATAAAATCCCAACCAGTGAAAAGTTTCCAAGTGAAAGTGCATTCATCGTCTTTTAAGGAGAGTTTAGAATTTCTAGAATTTTCGGCCATTCTAAGGATGAAGGAAATTATTTTAATGATTTGCTAGAAAGGCTGTGAATTTAATTTTCTTCGATGTCAGTAAGGGTTATTATCTTTTTAATAAAATTCATAATTTAATCGTTAAATATGATTTGTTATTTCCCAATATAATAGGTCCATTCTTTTGCAACCGAGCTACAAAAGAACACACGTTTAAATGACGAAATACACGCAAAGCAACAACACAAACTCGGCTATTTATCCGAGTTCAGCCTGGTCGGTTAAAAAATACGCGACCTGAAGAGTAGTGTTGTTAAGTGAAAAAACTGCTCTATTGTGAATTGTTAATGGGAAAGTGGAGAGGGAAATTTTTGTATTGAGCATTCTTTTGTCGCTCGCTTACAAAAAAATGCAGCAAATTTAACCGTTATTGTATCTGAGTACAGGTTAGAAAAATTCAATATATGGCAACTAAAATATTAAAATCGATCCGATCCGCTTGAAATGTTTTTCTCTGCGGTTCTTGGGGCCGCTGATTACGAATCTGTGGACAGGTTGGAAAAATTCAAAATGGCGGTCCCAGTATGGCGACAAAGAAATTTAAATCGATTAGATTTGCTTAAAACTTTACAATCAAGGGTTCTTAAGGTCTTTGATTACGAATCTGAAATCAGTTTTAAAAATTCAAATGGTGGATCCATATTGGATCTACCATTTATCATGGAAAAAGTTAAAATCGATCGGACGTACTTGGAGTATGAGTAGTATATTCAATTTCAATTCAACGACTTAACTTCTTCTATCGCCATTTTGAATTTTTCCAAACTGACCGTAGATTTGTAATCAGCGGACTCAAGAACCTCAGAGGAAAACATTTCAAGCGTATCGACACGATTTTAAATTTTTGGCCGCCATATTGAACTCGCCATTATGAATGTTTAAAATCGTGTTCGTATCAGCAACACCAAAAACATAACCTGCTGTTACTTTTTCTTTTTTACTTTTGGTGTCTCAAGTGGCACACAAGTTGTAAAGGAAAATCTAATTTGCGGTTAGTTTAGACGTCATGTTTGAGATGCCATGCTGAATTTTCATAAGACCAAACTGTTTTCAAATGGGGCGCATATATGCGATCATTTTAGGACCTTAATCTTTGTAATTATAGAATTTTGGCCATTATACTGTACCGGTTGACGGGAAGTGGAACTGAATTTTACGCCTTTCCTTAAATCGCTGTGTTTAGCATGTTGCTGGTCATGAACTACGTGTCGCACAAAAGAATAAAATTCTCTAAAACTTTGGCATTTGAATATGCTACAGATTTTGATGCAAACTTTGGCATTTGAATATGCTACAGATTTTGATGAAAACCGTAACAACGTACCAATTATTTATTGCCCACGCACTGTGCTAAGTTCGCCTTGTTCGCCTTAAAATAACAAAAACAAATAACTTAAGGACGAGCCCACCTTAAAGTTAAACATTCTAAAAATATAATTATTAGCAAAAACCAACAAAACCAACAACCACATGATTAAGTGTGAATTGCAGCGGAATAGCTGCGCTTGATTGTGTTGGCTTAA
>NW_023458568.1:17247081-17268663 GCF_013731165.1 Rhagoletis pomonella | reverse complement strand
TTTCCATGATAAGTTTTTCATTAAAAACGGCCTCAAGCTCAATAAAACTTGTTGAATAAACAAAAGAAAAATAGGAAAAATTTGTTAAAATGTCGTGTCCCTATTTATTTTTCCATCACTATATATGAGCCATTCTTACCGTTATACATTTCTTGTCTATGTGAAGACCAATCGGTTTTATAAAGGTTTTGTAAGACTCTACTTGTAAACTGTACTCTTAGAAGGGTTTTTTAATGCTCTTAATTAAGAACGTATATTATAAAATAGGTTTATAAGGCTCTGCGTGTAGACATATTTTTATAGGACTCTTTTTTTTATCCTGTTTTATTTTTTGTATTTCATGATAAGAACAAATCTTCTACAAATTTAAGCTTGTAGATCTCTATAAGTTTTCTTCATTCAGAATCAGCATTAAGCAAATTTACACACATCTATAAATTTTAATTCTTAGAGAAATTGTGCATTTTCTTTTCGAAGTAGGGTTTGTGCTCATAAAGATCATAAATACTATTCAGTCATACCATTTCGTATTTTGCTAGATAAGAAAAAATCCTTTGTTTTAGAAGTTATATAGATATATGTACATATGGGTCATTCCATACGATATTTACATTTCAATATTTTTTTGGGGTGAAATATATTTTTTTACATTCTTTATCGAAAAAAGAAGACACCTATTTTTTTATTTCGTCATGATATTCGAAAATCTTGAACAAAATTTCCGAAATTTGTAACTCACGGAGAAGTATCTTTTTTCAATTGTTTGTAGTTAATAAACTATTTGTCGGAGACAATCAGTTAAGGTATCAAAATTTGCGTATTTATCCTGTTTGATTTTTATTTTTTTTTTCACCTGAATAGTTGTCAAACTTTATGGAGTACGCTGTAAAAATCTGAGAATGGAAACACCAAAACTGTAGAAGTTACGAGTTTTTTTCATACCTGCGTACATAAAGTTTATACTAAAGGTTATGTACGCAGGTTCATAAAGTTTATAATCAAGTTTATGTACGCAGGTATGAAAAAAATCGTAACTTCTGCAGTTTTGGTGTTTCCATTCTCAAATTTGTACAGCGTACTCCATAAAGTTTGGCAACTATACAGGTTGAAAAAAATAAAAACCAAACATGATGAAGTTAATAAAAAATAAAAATAAAACAATTTTTGAATGCAAAATTTTTTTATTTTAATCTATCTCACACTTTCATAGAAAGCCGAAGTAATTACGCACATCACGAGCTTGGGGAATACAAAACCAAAATTGATATTAGCACAGCTCCTTCACTTACAACGCTTTTCCACATTACCGGTTATGGTATTTTTTTTTTAATACCCCTTTCCCATTTCTTCCCCACTATTTATTAGCCTCTTATTTTTAATATCATTCCAATTTTCGAAATGTGCTTTACGTTTTTTGCCATTATTGCACTTTTGCATTACAATTGTTAATTTTAAATCGGCCATGTTCACCTGCACTTAAAACGTTTTTCCACTCACTACTTACTTTGGAGCGTAGGTTAATGTCCGAAAACTGATGGAAATTGAGAAATTTCGTGACCTTATGATACGCGAAAGTATTTTTAACTGTAATCTGCGAAAAAACTAATTTTGAGTAAACTGGCGCTTACAACGTTATTCGCGGCGACCATTCAATTGTTTATAAAAGCTGCCTTGAATTTCCTGTTATGTTATGAGGTACTTGTTTAAATTAACTTACTTTAGTGCATCGAAAATGAAGGTCTTCGACCCTCCAATCGCTCGTTGGAAGAGCCGGATTCTTGATTTGTAGCATGCTAAAGATGCTCTCCGGCCATGATGGCGTGACCGGACCCACGCTCTGGCCCTAGGTCTGACTGGAATTCCCTTCTTGTCCACCACTTCCACCTCGCATCATCGCAAGCCATCACCATTACTGTAATCGTGTAACGATTACTTAGAATACGTTGTTGTTGTTGTTGTAGCGGCTACAACAACCCCGCCCAGATCGGCTAGCGTCACAATCGTTGACGTCAAGCTATACTAACGGGAGACACAAGAAGCGTGCAGCTTCTATAGGGTCCATCCATAGGGATAGAGGCGTCAGTTGAGTGGGGTTTAGTGGGCATGCGAAGAGATGATGGGATGTCTCTCCCCATGCCGGGCACTCATTGGGCACAGCTGCATCCAGTCTGCTCTGGTACGAGTTCAACCTGATCTTAGAATACGTTTTACCTCCGGTATGGATGCCTTGCTCAAATGTTGTAGAGTTATTTTTTAGAGCTTCACAAACGCGATTATTGCACGAGAACTAATGAAGTGATTTCGAAGAAAAATACGGCGTTTCAAAGATAAAATTCCAAATTTATAGACAGATGTACCTTGTAAGTGATCAGTTTGGTTTCTGTCGTAGAAACAAATGTAAATATTGGCTTGTTTTGGGGTGTATTTTAAGCTTTTACAGTCTAGTAACTTAGGTTTTGCACATGGGTATTTCCATACGTCACGTACGTGACAGTCGTACGTTTCAATGATATACAAACAAGGAAAAACATTTGTTTTCTTCTACTTTTTTTTAGACCATTGTATAGCACATAGTTAGCTGTACATTTAGCAGAAAAATTAAAACAATCGAACCGCATTATCCTTAAATATAAATTAAAGACGGTGTCGTTACGTGGCAAAAAATGGAAGTTGATTTTTTCTTTTCTTAAAAAATCGCAAAGCTCAGCGAATTGTGCAGGGCTCTTTCATGAAACTTGTTTTAATATGATTTGGAGTAATTCTAGTTGTTTGAATAGTTTTTTGAATTCATGCAACTTGTTTCGACTTTCTTTTACAACCCCAAGTGTGAAACGTCACGTCACGTGACATAAATTTCCATCGTTAGATTTTTGTTAATATTGCTTTTGAATGAATTTATAACGCCACTAACACATGCATTTCATGTCGAATATACTTTGTAATTTTATTTAAGCGCCAATTCAGAGTAAATTTTTTGGAAATCTATGATTTATTATGTTTCAACTACATACGCCGAATTCGAACCAAATCGGACCATAAATACGGCTTTTCGACCTTGGCGCCACCTAGCAAGACCATTTTACGCAAAAATTTTTCTACTTAAATAGCCAGTATATATTAAAAATAAACAGACAAATTGGCCCATAAATATTTTTTTGCCGCGGTAGGCCTTCCGATGGAAACACCCATAGATAACTTTAATTTTCGGAGTATAAGTTTTTTAGAGCAATGGGAATATTTTTGTGTTCAATTTTTATATAAATAAAATGCTGAGTTAAAAAATTGTTGAAAAAAAATTTTTTATTACCAAAATGCTCGAAAAGCGTTTCATTCAAATATGTGGGCATAAATGATTTTCCATACAAAATCACTTCATCATTTTGAAAAAAAAGTGCATGCGCTGGAAGTGAGAGAAGGAGACAAAAGGTATGTGTGTGCATTTCAGCTTTTGAGTAACAGATGGCGCAGCTTCGGGGATATATGTATGCATAACCTAAACGCAGCTGGCATACGTACATATGTTGATTGGAGTTAATGTTGATCTCAGTGTTGCCACTATTGGCCTTTTCCGGCCGAATTTGGTCGCTTCTTTTTCATTTGGTAGGTTGGTAGGCAAAGTAAGATTTTGGTCGTATAGCTGAATTAAGTTTTTAAAGTATTAATTATAAAAATATATATTTCAAACATCATTTTGCATTTAAATATTGGCCAATTGTACCTTTTAAACATTTGCCAATCCTGCCTTTAAAAATAAGAAACCTAATTTGTTTGACCACTGATGCAGCCAATGTTATGGCTGGGGACTTGGGCGCGCTGAAAACATTATTGAGTGCAGATACCGATTTATTTTGTATAAAGTGCACGTGCCACTCACTTCACACTTCACCTTTGCTCAAGTAAAAACTTGCCGGAAAGCATTGAGACACTGTGCCGCAACATATATAGTTTCTTTTCCCACAGTCCAATGAGGATACATGAACTGAAGGAATTACTGTTCGGTACAACCCAACAAAACCTTGGGCATATCTCATACACGATGGCTTCCACTAGAAAGCGTTGTGTTAAGAATAGTTGAGCAATGGGATAGTTTGAAACTTTATTTTATTTCCTGCTTTTACGAAGTAAACGGTATGCGATCTGCAGACCTGGCAGAAGGAATGTGTTGCAAACAGAGAAGCGTAGCGAGTATGATCAAACTGAATATATCCCACTCACCATCCATAATTTGTTCTACTTATATGCATTCATATCTACTGAAATGCCCCCGAACGTCATATCCACCCTTAAACAAGAGGTATCTATCATACTCATACTTAACAACATGCCTGACGCGCGCAAACTTCAACTCGCCTTGGCGTGATGTACAAAGAGCTGAGGGAAATAAGTATGATTTAGGAGTGCGCATGTACATACATGCGCACATTAATAAACTTAAAGAGGAAAAAAGTACAAAATAAATAATATAAAAAAAACTTTTTAATATACAACACTTTTATAAATGGACTAAAAAGTAGAAAATAATACTTCTCAGTCCCATAGAATTTGTTTTGATAACTTTTGATTTTGAAATTTTAGCAAAAGTCATTATAAACAATCTATGAAATTGAAAATGAAAAACGTGGAGCGCATGCAATACAAAGCATTCGATTTAATTGACAATAGTCAAACTACATAACGTAGACCTAAAATTTCTACAGCGAAAGTAGAACTTTGAAATCGATTTTAAGCGGTTGTTATTCATATACCCACATACATACATTCATATATTACTTTTCATATCAATTCAAGTGTATTACATGCGCCCCACGCTTTTCATTTTCAATTTCATAGATTGTTTATAATGACTTTTGCTAAAATTTCAAAATCAAAAGTTATCAAAACAAATTCTATGGGACTGAGAAATATTATTTTCTACTTTTTAGTCCATTTATAAAAGCGTTGTATATTAAAAAGTTTTTTTTTATATTATTTATTTTCTACTTTTTAGTCCTGTCTGAATAAAATTTTGCAATAGATATTAAAATAATTCAACGATATTAATAGAAAGGTGCACACACATGCATTTACATATGTATGTACATACAAACGAGCACCAATTAATTTTATTTAAAGCAATGGCGTGTCGTCTATTTCCGGTGTAGCAAACGTAGTACATAGGGCGACATCTAGATGTCATCTACCTCGCCCTATTCACTATGCTTTTTTATAGGAGCTTTTCAAAGCTTTGCTTTGGTGTCGGAACACAACATTGAAAGTTTCTGGATCCACAACATTGAAAGTTCCTGGAACACAACATTGCAAGTTGATAAAAGCGTTGTAATAAAAAGATGTTTCTTTTTTAAACTTATTTTGGGCCGCTGGACACGAAAATAAGATTTAAAACATGTCCAAAGATTCATCTTGGAAATATTGACGAAATATGTTTTTGGGTAACTTTTCAGTTATCGCCAGAAATCACAGAAAATGTGAACTCAAGTTTTTCTAAAAATGTACAAAGGAAAAAAAAAAATTTTAACTTCATGTTTTTTTATTTATTTTTTCCATTTAAATTATATTAAAAAAATTCATGAAATATATACATACATACATACTTATGTATTTTTATACCCGAGCGCACTTGTGCACAAGGGTATTATAACTTTGTTCACATAACGGTTGTTTGTAACAGGCAAAACGAATCGAGATAGATATAGACATATGTATACATAAATGATCAGAATGAAAAGAGAAATCGATTAAGCGGTGACTGTCTGTCCGTCCGTCCGTCCGTCCGTCCGTCCGTCCGTCTGTGCACACGATAACTCGAGCAAAAATTGAGATATCTTAACGAAACTTGGTACGTGGACTTCTTTTGGGCATGGGACGGATGGTATTGAAAATGGGCGAAATCGGACAATAACCACGCCTACCTCCCATATAACGGTAATTTTCAGAAATACGAAAAGTGCGATGTTTTAGTAACTACTGAAGATAATTCACTCAAAATTGATATTTATAATGAGTTTTAGACGAAAAATAAGAATATTAAAAAATTTTGGCAAATGGGCGTAGCCACGCCTACTTATGGTTACATGTGTATATCTTGGTAACCGCTGCACCAATTTCTTCCAAACTTGGCACAGTTGTTGGTCCTGGTACAACATACCAAATGGCCGAAAATTTTTAAAATCGGACAATAACCACGCCTACATCCCATATAACGGTAATTTAGACAAATACGAAATCCTCGATAAATCAGTAAATATTAAAGCTAATTTATTCAAAATTGATGGTTGCAACAATTTTTTACCAAGAAATACGCTTATGACACAATTTTGGAAAATGGGCGTGGCACCGCCCACTTATGATCACATATATGTATCTCGCTAACCGTTCTAGCAATTTGAACCAAACTCGGTATGGTTATTGTGCTTGCCACATAAAAGCAAAGCGTTGAAAATTATTGAAATCGGACTAAATTACGACCGCTTTTCATATAACGGTATATTTCAGTAATGCTTGAAACTTCAATATTTCGAAATTTAAGGACGCTCATTTACTTAAAATTTATACACCCCGGCTTATCGTGTAGCGGTAGTTTTCGGAAAGGTGGAAAACATATATTTAATAATTGCGCCGGGTATTTAATGTTCGGCTCCGCCCGAACTTAAACTTTCTTACTTGTTTTGTTTCTAATTTTATTCAAAAGAAATTTTTTTGTAAAAAGAATTTAGAAATAAAATATTGTCAACTGTGTTAGGGCTAGTCTATTCCGCTTTTCAGTAATAATATTGCCTGCCAAAGAAAATACTCGCTCCGAAGCAGCACTGTTTGCTGGAATTGAGAGAATGCGCCCCGCAAGCTTTGACAATCTTGGATATTTTGGAGAGTTGGTTCTCCACCATTGCATTACATCAAAATGTTCATGGATCATTACGTTTTCCATACTGTAGTACTGTGACACTTCTTCTCTCGCACTTTCTGGTGCTGACATCATTGAGCGCTTCAATAAATTTGGAAAGAAGAATTGCACCTCTCTGTTTAGTGGAGTACTAGCAGAATTGCTTTGATTTGGTGAAACATTTGAGTGAGTTTCACTTGAGGCGGCATTACTGACGGACATTTGTGAATTCGATGATGGTAATAATGGCGCTGGTGATATTTGAGGTAGCAAATTCATTGGAGAGGGTGTAGATAAAGGTGTCATATTGGATATGTAACTGGTGATGAAAAATTCGATGTTGAGTGCGGTACTGTAGATCGAGACTCATTTTGTTCATAAGATATAAATTCGTTAATGCAGAACTCTTGTATTTCATCCAAATCACTTTCTTGTTCACAAATTGCTGGAGGATACAAAAAGAAGGCAGTTTTCTGCCAGATACTTAAATTTGAAAACCAGGTCCCGTCTAATTTTCTCAAAATATTTGTCTTCAATGCTGAAATTTATTGAACATCATTCTCCTGAACTGTACAAATTTCTTTTAGGCGGTTTATGGATGGAATAATAAAACATATTGAAGGAAAATTACATCCTTGAAGTTTTTTTAAAACTAACTTCAAAATTAGCGCATAGCTCAACCAAGCATTGCAGTATTAAAATATTTGTGCTTGATAATCGTAGTGTTTCAGAGCTATTGGCGAGAACTTCATTTACCTTTATCCAGTTTTCTCAGATTGATTTAAACATGGTATAATGTGAGTTCCATCGTGTTGGGCAATGGCTTTTCAGTGAAGTTTGCAACCAATGTTGTAGGCCCGCTTTTTTAAAATATTTGACAACCTTTTTGCAGGAATTAATAAGTTGTGTTAATTCGCCTGTACATTCCATCGAAGAGTCCAGAACATTGGAAAATAAATGACTTGAGCAATTCAATCTGGCGTAGTTTTCCAGAGCCGTTATGACATTACTTCCTCTGTCCGTAATAAAAACGATGTTTTTCAAATCATCCACGCCAAATTCACTCAGTAAATTTTGCAATTTTCAATGAATATTCTGGCCACTTGTACGCATAAAATCCATGGATTTCATCCCAAGAACCATATCACACATTTCAAAGTTCTCTTGAAAATGCAGAGTGGCGCACAAAAAGTTTCTTTTCACGTAATTATCTTGCCAAAGATCAATGGTTATAGACGATTCACCATCACTAACTATTTTAGAAATTTTCGATTTCACTTCGCTCTTCTTCTCTTGTGCTGTTTTCGTTATGCGGCGTGAAAATGTTGATGGGTCAGGAAGCATATCATCTATGTCAACATTTTTCCCATAACGTGAACTAATTTTAATAAAAAAATTCACCATTTTACGAAATCCTGAGCCTTCAATGGCAGTAAAAGGACGACAGTCTTCAATTATCCATGTTGAACATGCGTTTATCTTCTGCATTTACTTGTTTGGATGATGTATTTTGTGAGAATAAATTGAAGTTGAAATTGAATGCTTGCCATCGTACTTCAATATTTTTTTGCAAGTGCGGCAGAAAACATATTCGTTTAAAATTGTTCTGTCGTCTTTTAAAATTTGGAAAAAAATCGTCCAGATTTCGCTTTTACCCCTTCGCCTTTGTATTAATTGGAAAACTCCGCTTCTGAATTTTTCTTCAATTTCGCAATTGTTATCCATTTCACAAGCTGTTCATGAAAATAAATCATAATATGTGCATACATACATATATGCATATCGATGGTCCTGTGCAATAACGACACAATTCAAAATTCAAAAAACAAAAACTGTTACTACTGTTAAGTGGGTCATGTCTCTAATCCATGTCTAATCTTTTGTACTTACTTTAGTAAGTAATGGACAAGGATTTGAGACAAGAGCCACTTAACAGTAGTAACAGTTTTTGTTTTTTGAATGTTGAATTGTGTCGTTATTGCACAGGACCATCGATATGTATATTGTTTTAATACTTCCTCATTTACATACCGTGGTGGTCATATCATTTGCAACCTTATTCAAAAGGATATTGCTTACCATTTAGTTATTTATTTTTAAAAATTTTCAATTAGAATACAGAATACAAAACCCATACACATAAACCAAAGATTAAAACTTTATAGAAACCAAAAAAAAAATTTCAAATTTTCATAACGATTTCAAACTATTTTGTACCGTATGTACATATGTATATATACATGTATGTACTCACAATTCTGTCCTTTAAATCTCTTGTCACTTTGAAAACTCGATAATAATAATTTTAAATCTCGACTACTTTTAAATATCTTGTCACTCTGAAAACGCAAATAATACTGATGTCCATCATCGACTCGGTCAGTCGCACTTGCATCAATTTGCATAATTTGCGCTATGCAATTTCTTGAAGCAAAATCAACGAAATGTGTGTAAAGTGTTCATAGATAGACAATTGTTGATCTCAAGGACCCCACTCAATACTTTGCCACATCCTTCAAAAATAGCGAACATAAACAAATTTACTACCAGCTATTGTTATCGTGAGTTTCCGCTATCCAAGACCTAAGTTTTAAAGCAAAACCGCAAAAATGTGGTCAAATTTTCATAGATACATTTGAAATTGCTGATCTCAAGGACACCTTTCAATACTATGCCACACACTTAAAAAATTGTGAACATGAAAAAATGTACTACCAGTTATTGTTTTCGCGAGTTTTCGCTATCCAAGACCTAAGTTTTAAAGCAAAACCGCAAAAATGTGGGTAAATTTTCATAGATACATTTGCAATTTCTGATCTAAAGGACACTACTCAACACATATGTACCTTAAAAAAATAGTGCACATGAAAAAATGTACTACTTGCTTTTGTTTTTGCGATCTAAGCCCGAAGTTTTAAAGGAATAGAGTAAACATTAGTTTAAGCATGCCAAACGGATGATTACATCACATAAAAATATGTATGTACATATATATGAATTTTATGTTAAATAGGTATGTACGTTGCTGGGTTTATGACCATGCCCAATAAACATTTAGGTTTGAGCTCAGCTTGAGGTTAAGTTGAGAACTAAGGTATTTCTCAAATCTCCAATATTGTTTCTCAACAGTACCTCAAGTGGAGCATCATAGCGTTCTCAACAAAAAGGGCATTTTTATACCCGAGCGCACTTGTGCACAAGGGTATTATAACTTTGTTCACATAACGGTTGTTTGTAACAGGCAAAACGAATCGAGATAGATATAGACAAATGTATACATAAATGATCAGAATGAAAAGAGAAATCGATTAAGCGGTGACTGTCTGTCCGTCCGTCCGTCCGTCCGTCCGTCTGTGCACACGATAACTCGAGTAAAAATTGAGATATCTTAACGAAACTTGGTACGTGAACTTCTTTTGGGCGTGGGACGGATGGTATTGAAAATGGGCGAAATCGGATAATAACCACGCCTACCTCCCATATAACGGTAATTTTAAGAAATGCGAAAACTGCGATATTTTAGTAACTACTGAAGATAATCCACTCAAAATTGATACTTACAATGAGTTTCAGACGGAAAACATGAATATTAAAAATTTTTGGAAAATGGGCGTTGCCACGCCCACTTATGGTTACATGTGTATATCTTGGTAACCGCTGCACCAATTTCTTCCAAACCTGGCACAGTTGTTGGCCTTAGTACAGCCTACTAAATGGCGGAAAATTTTAGAAATCGGACAATAACCACGCCTACCTCCCATATAACGGTAATTTTCAGAAAAACGAAAACTGCGATATTTTAGTAACTACCGAAGATAATTCACTAAAAATTGATATTTGCAATGAGTTTTAGACAAAAAATAAGAATATTACAAAATTTTGGCAAATGGGCGTAGCCACGCCCACTTATGGTTACATGTGTATATCTTGGTAACCGCTACACCAATTTCTTCCAAACTTGGCACAGTTGTTGGCCCTGGTACAGCATACCAAATGGCCGAAAATTTCTAAAATCGGACAATAACCACGCCCACATCCCATATAACGGTAATTTCGAGAAATGCAAAATCTTCGATAAATCAGTAAATATTGAAGCTAATTTATTCAAAATTGATGATTGCAACAATTCTTTACCAAGAAATACGTTTATGACAAAATTTTGGAAAATGGGCGTAGCACCGCCCACTTGTGATCACATATATGTATCCCGCTAACCGTTCTAGCAATTTGCACCAAGCTCGGTATGGTTATTGTGCTTGCCACATAAAAGCAAACCGTTGAAAATTGTTGAAATCGGACTAAAATTGAGGCCGCATTTCATATAACGGTAAATTTCAGATATGCTTGAAATTTAATATTTCGAAATTTAAGGACGCTAATTTACTTAAAATCTATACAACCCGGCTTATCATGTAGCGGTAACTTTCGGAAAGGTGGAAAACATATATTTAATACTTGCGCCGGGTATTTAATGTTCGGCTCCGCCCGAACTTAGACTTTCTTACTTGTTCTTTGTATGAAAAAAGGACTGTTTCTCAAGTTGAGAAAATGCTAGTTCTCAACTTGACCTCCAATGTAATTCTCCAATTGGCCTCAAACATATTGAAATACTGAAATTGAAATAGTAAAATACGTTATAGATTTTTGATTGAAACGACATATATAGATGAATTTAAATATTAATTTTTCATTGTATTACTCCTTTTGTATTAAGTATGTAGTTAATCAATATCGTATTACAATAATTCACTTCACAGTATACAGTCCGACAGTAATTTTGCCACTTGATTCACTTCGCGTTTTATTTTCTTTCAAGAATATTTGTGGATACTTTGAAGATTATTTACTTTTTGTTGGTAGTTTTCCCCTTTATATAGCTTTAGTTTTTCACTTGATAATTAAAAATTCGTATCTCTTATCACTTTTTACGTATCTGCGCATGGGTTAGAGATGAGTTGGAGAATGATGTTGGATATCAAGTTGAGAACTATGAATTTCCCCAAGGTTGGAGAAATATTTTTTTTGGTGTTTATTGGGTGTATACTAATTTTGTGGAACTCTTAATATTATTGTTTCATTGTTACCGTTTGTGCGAATCCCCTGAGCAATCAGTAAATATTTTATGTTTACATACATATTTATAATGGTATTTAGAGGTTATCATTCAGCCTCTGGTTATGCGCTTAAATAAAGAACGTGCTCTAAAAATCCTTTCTTTATAAATACATATATAAATATTGTATAAGTACATATATAAGTATGTACATATGTACATATGAATAACCCTACAGGAAATGTGTCTACCTATAAGCTAACTTTATGTTGATTAGGAATGAGCTAAAAGTCACTTATTATCTGTATATTTTCTTTGACGAAAGCTAAATATATTTCTCTGGCGATGGCCGTCAAATAGTCAAGGGTGGTTTACCTCTACATTAGATGTAGTCAAGGGTGGTTACCTCTGCATTTGATGCAACTAACTTGTAACTAACTACTTTTGGACATAAAATATCAATAGGAAAACAAAATATTTTATTTTTATTTTTTTATTTTTATTTACTTTATTTATTTTATAACATTTCACATTTGTTTCTATATTCTGCTGTAGGTGGTCCCATATTCGAACTCCGTCAGACATAACTTCAAAATGATAATATGAAATTTCGATCTCCCTTTTATTTGTACTCAATTCGAAAAAGTATTTGCGAAGTGCAGGATATTTAGCTAACTACAAGTAGGTTATTTTTTATCAATTGATAATTTTTTTCTGCAGGGAAACGATCACCAAAATACATACATACATACACATGCATATATAAGCAAACGCAATTTTAGCATGCGTTGGTAAAAACAACCACCATCTGCATAGCAATTCCCTAACTAGTTGGCGGAAGCGGCATTTACAAATTTCGGGTTGACATGATTCCACTCAAGCAATGAATATTGTGGATCAAACTCCGTTGAGCTGAGGATCAAACTTGTTGGGGATGGTATGAGTATGATGAGGGCATCGTATTCATATGGAGGGCAACTTGTGCACATAAATCAATGGCGTTGTGCATAAGCGTTCATCAGAGTGGTGGCGTTTCGCTGATTTAGACGTACTTATATGCAAAAAATGCTGAGTAGCGGGGAACCTCAAAATAGGCACTCTTTGCTGATCACTGGTTGCAAAACCAATTGCTATTTTTTATTTCTATCGTATATTTTTCCCATAACTAACAATCTTAACAAAGCATTCCAAGCTGAAAGCTCTCGTTTGCCATACTTATATGCAACTATCAAAGCACATTATCTCTTAATTTTGAGTAACTTTGTTAAAAAAGATGCGATCAGTAACAGTATTAATATTGATTTTAAAAATGAAAATAAATCATATTTAAATATCTGACATTTTTGTTGGAATGAAAGCTGAGATGTTTATGAAAATTAATGTAGGATTTATTGAAAATATTTAATTTACATATTTAATGTATTTGTAAAATAATGATGATGAATCGAAATAATGGTGTACACGTCCGTTTCTGTCAAGTTTCATACTTCGACTTCTCGTCTCGTAAACTGTCGTCTTTTGTGTTTTATACTCGTTGTTCTTCATTCAGAATTAGGGTTGCTTTTCAACGTCAGTCAGGATTGTATGTCACCGTAAGTCAGAGTTGCACGTCACGGTAAGTACATCCACTTCTGGTATGTCCTTTCTCCGTTCCTACAATCGGCCGTCCTGACATTCGTTCGTGTCCGGACGACGGGTTCAATTTTTTTTATAAATTTCGCTACCGTTGTCGTCCTGTTCGGTCCTTCATATTCCCCTACCTTCTCCACGTCATATCGACCATGCCTTAACTTCCTAACTATTTTATAGGGCCCCAAATATTTTCTTTTAAGTTTAAGTGCAGGCCCATACTGAGTCCTTTTTATTGCTACTAATTCATTTTCTTCGTATGACTGTTCAGCTTTCCTTTTTGAAGCCCTTCCGGATTTCTTCTTGAATCGCCCTTATACTATCCCTTGCCGTTTCTCTAATCTTCTTGCGCTCTGACTCCAACTCTCGAATTGCATCTTCTTCAGTAAACTCGTTTAAATTTAATTCTTTACCCAAACGCATGCCTAACCCTGTCAATAGCTTAAAGGGTGAAACCTTTGTGCTACGGCTGGGACAACTGTTCAAAAATTGCTGTACTGATTCTACGTATCTATACCACTGGTCCGGATTTTCCAAAGTTAGTTTCGTCAACATCGGAATCACTAGTCTATGGATACGTTCCTCCTGCCCATTACCTCGCGGAACTCCTGTTGCTGTAACGAGGTGCTGTATTCCCTGTTCCCTGCAATATTCTTTGAAGACTTGAGAGGTAAAAGCTGCGCCCCTGTCTGTAATTATCCGCTTTGGGTTTCCAAAAATGGGTGCATGCTTTTTTAGTCTATCAACTACTGCTGAAGCACCTGTATCCTTTGTCGGATATAACCAAGTAAATTTTGAAAAACCGTCAACAACTGATAAAATGTGGTTATAACGGTTTGGCGTGGCTGTCAAAGGTCCTAAATGGTCAAGATGAAATGTACTTAAAGGATAATCATCTTTCGGGATAGGTGTAAGAAATCCTTCTTTTTTCCCCATTTTCGCGTTTGCTACAATGCACTCGACGCAGTTATTCACTACGTTTACGACTTTCTGCCCTACGTGCGGTATGTAATATGATTTCTCAACAAACTCTTGTGTTTTGCGCGCAGCAAAGTGACCCTGTCTATGTACAGTCTTTATTGTATCATTTTCCATTTTCGAAGGGATAACGACTATCTCCTTTGTAGGGTCTTCACATAGTATGCCATGTGATATATAAAAATCCTCATAAGTTCCCTTTTCGACAATCACGCTAATTGCTTTCGTCCACTCGTCGGTTTTTTGTGCTTGCAATAAGCGATGCCGTAATGTTTCCTCCATTTGTAAACAATACATTCTGCTTAATGCATCTACGTTCTTCATCTTAGTCGCAGATCTATGGATAATTTGGTAATCAAACTCCTGCAAAAACAAAGCCCATCTTGCTACACGAGGAGGTACGTCATCTTTCCGCATGGTCAACGCAAAAGCGTTACAGTCAGTAACAATAGTAAATCTAAATCCTTTTAAATAAGTTCTCCACTTCTTTAAAGCCACAATCACCGCCAACACCTCTAACTCATATGAGCTGTACCTCTTTTCTGATTGGGTCGTTTTCCTGCTCAAAAATTCAACAGGATGAAGTGTTTGGTCTTCACTCCACATCTGCAAAAATATTTATTTATTTATTTATTTATTCGTCTATGAAACAGTGGTTTCTTACAGACTAGTTACAAAATTAATATATGCAGGACACTAAAACTATTGATTAAACTAGATACAAGAATCAAAAGAAGAATACAAAACATTAATAAATAAATTTCTTGAGTAAGAGAAATCAAGTGAGATAGACTTCGAGATCAAATTAAACTCATTTAAGGTACGTGCCAAGGGGGCATTGCGCGCGTATTCAGTTCTACGGATTTCACAATAGAACGGCAAAATGTTACGCAAGACTCGCTGAGGGATGTTGAAATTTATGCGACCTAAGAGAAAAGGACAATCAACACTACCATTAATAATATTAAAAACAAAAGTCAGGGAGAGTACAGAACGCCTCGTTTCCAATGACTTAAGGTTAAGCAAAAGCGAACGACTACTGTACGGCGGTATAGGATCCGAAAAGTTTAAGGACCGCAATGCGAACTTAAGAAACACCTTTTGGACACGTTCTAATCTATTTATGAAAGTTTTGTGGAATGGCCTCCAAATATCGCGCCATAACCAAATTTTTACGCATCAGTGTGAATTGTTTCAGCACTGGGATTAAACAAACGTAACACAGGTGGTGCTGTAAGTGCGTTTTTCAACTTCTGAAAAGATGCTGACTGCCCCTCCCCCATTTCAAAATGGCTGTTCTTTTTCAATAAATCTGATAAAGGTCTGGCCAGTATAGCATAACTATTAACAAACCGCCTAAAATATGAGGTCAAACCGAGGAATCTCTCAACACCTTTCTTATCCTTCGGCATTGGGTAACGTTGAATCGCTTGCACCTTCTCTTCTGATGGTCTAATTGTACCTTGCTCAATGACATATCCCAGGAAGCTAACTTTTCGTTATAAGAACTAGCATTTTTTCCATTTAATACGAACACCATATTTTGACCCTACATCTAAAACTCTTTTTAGTTTCCGTACACCTTCACTGATATCTTTAGATGGAGTGATAATATCATCCATATAAATAGCGATTGTACCGTCCTTTATAAGATCCCTGAACACAAAATTTACAAATCTACAAAAGACAGCTGGCGAATTACATATCCCGAATGGAACATACTTGAATTCGTACTGGCCGTCTGGAGTTACGAAAGCAGTATATTTTCTGGACTCTTCGGCCATAGGTACGTGGAATAATTCATTTTCGCTCCCTGTAACCTATCCAGCACGGCACCAATGCGCGCCATCGGAAAATTATCCCGAATAATTTTCTTATTTAACAACCGATAGTCGCAGCACAGCCGATTTGACCCATCTTTTTTGCAAACTATTACAATCGGTGATGCATAACTTGAAAAACTCGGCTGGATCATGTCTGCTTTCAACCAGTCCTCTACTTGTTGATCTACGAACTTCTTGTCTTCCCAAGACAATCTTCTTAGAGGCTGGTATATTGGTATTTCATCGCTTAAAATTACCTTCGTTTCTGTTGGGCAGTTTTGATTTCGCTGAGACATGTAACTTTTTATAATCTCCTGAATAGCTACGTCTTCACAGTCATTTCCTGCATTCAAACACAAAATATTAAACTCATCTATTAATTCCATTCTTTCTGTCTGACTATTTTCTTTGTCATGCAATTTTTTATCTTCTCTCTTAACAAATTCTGCGCCTTCTGGCTTCACATTAATGTTAACTTTGTCCAAAATAGATGTACCGATGAATACTGGGTATGGAATAGAATTCTCGCTTGTGATATGAAAAGTTTGAGCAAACTTCAACCCATCTACTTCTATATCTGCGACGAAGCTACCGTAAGTTGTAAACTCTTTTTCACATGCACCGTACAAAGTTCATATATCTTCTGCTACTTCACCTTCGAACTTTATTTGATTAAACGTATCACGTATCACGTCTCATCAAACATAGACAGCATCCAGTATCAACTAAAGCATTAATTTCAAACCCCCTTATCTTTACTACTTTAACGGACAAGTTGTATGTCTTTTTTTCAATGTTAACATTATTTACACTTTCAGTCTCTTTCTTGATTTTAGTACCTTCGGTACCCTTGCACTCAAATGATTTGTGACCAACACCATTGCATTTAAAGCATTTAATTTGCTTCCTTTTACAGTCACGAATTAAATGTGTTGTACTACCACTTTGGAAACAAGTCTTTGAAACCCTTTGAGCACTGAAGGAGCTTGCCGTATTTTGTTGGTGAACTGTCCTAGAACTAATAGTGGCTGCTTTGCCATGAATTTTTTCATAAACCTTAATTTTCTCCTTAAGCTCACTTATTGTCCTGGCATCATATAATACCGCTTTGTTAACCCTAGTGTCTGGTATACCCTCGATGAAATATGGTATTAAACTCTCTACGTCAATATCCAAAGGTTTGCCTATTTCTGTTAGTGCATACAAATACTCGCGATATGTTGCGGTTGCCTTCTTTTTGCGACACCTCAACTGTATGTGGATTTCAGATGACGATAACTTTTTCCCAAATTCATTAATCAGTTCTTGTTTAAGTAACTCCCAGCTGACTAACCCGCGTTGGCTTCTAATAAATAATTTTGCTGCTCCTTTTAATAATTGTTTCCCGAAAATGAATTTTTGGACACTATTCCAACCCACCACTAAAGCATTTTCTTCGAATTCATTTACCCATTGTTGAACATCGACGTTGTCATCCCCACTAAACTGCGTCAAACTTTCCTGTATGTCTTTGAACGTAAACAATGATCTACGAGTCGGAGCGATACTCAAAGCGGAACTGTGATTTTTCATTTTCCGGTGCGTCTTCATAAGATGAACTGAGTCATCATTACCATCGTTATCACCCGTGTCATGGCCATAATGTGTCAAATATAGCAAAATCTTAACTCTAAACGAATTGAAGTATTTTCAAATATATTCTAAACTATTTATACGTATAAATGCAAGTACAACTAAAAGAAGTCAAAATACACAGTTTCTTATTGGACTTATCTGCTAACGCCTTTCTCCTTCTCCAGCTCAGTTCGTTAACCCGTCGATTTGCAAAAATGCGTAAATATAGTTTCCGTCGCTTCTCGCTTATTTCAGTTGAATGCTTGGTTAATTCTCCAAATTGTTTCTCACCGTCTCTTTTCAACAACTCGTCGCTTGCCAGATGTTCCTTTTCGTTTTATTTCAACTCTATTCGTTTCTGTACGTTGTTTCTCACTCTCACTTCACCACCAATCGTCGCTTGGTAGATGATATTCGTTACTTTCGTTTTATTTCTATACACTCGGTACTTCGTAAATACTCTATGTCGCACGATTGAGAGAAATATTCTATCGTTCTTGTCTACGTCGTTTGTTGCTCTATTTCCATGACCGAAAGACATAAGATCACGCGGGAAGGAAAGAAAGAAAAAATGTATTTTCTAGCTGCCGAAGTCTCGACGCCATCTTTGTTGCAAGAAGTAAACAGCGAAGAGAACGGAGAAAGCCTCGAAATTGTAGAACGCATAAATAATCATTTTTATTATGCAAATTCTTCTATAAATCATGCCGCTGTGTTAAATTATTCTTTATGTTATGTGTACACACGTTGTCACAGGCGAAAATGAAGAAAATTGCAGTAAAAATAGACCACCAAATTGTAAACAACGAAGAAATATAAACAAACGGCTAATGTCAAAATCGTTAAACTTTTTCCCTAAATGCGATTCTAACGGGCTACTCTCCTGCCCGCGTGATCTTGTATTTTTGGTTCATGCTCTATTTCTACTTCACTTGTTGCTTGATGCCTGCTGTGTGTCTCTTCATACTTTCTCGATTTGCTCGTTCAACGCTTGGTAAGAGCGCACCGTCGTTTGTTGCTTTGTTTCCCCTTCAATTGTTGCTTGATTACTGCTATGTGTATCTTCTTACTTATGTATTCGTCTCAACTCGCATTTTCTTTTATAATCTGCGTATTTTTCTCGCTTAATCTTCGTCTCCTGGCGTCACTCGGCAAAATTTTTCCCGACGTTATTATGTCTGGGATGTTAGCATACAGTATGACGCAAAACGAAAAAAAAAATTGTTCTGAGTTGCCTTCAAATAGTTCTAGAGTTCTTGAAAAGGGTAAAAAAAGTTCTGGATATTCTCAAAAAGAATTGATTTGAAAATTGGGTATGCCAGATTCACGCAGCATACGACGTGTGGCAAAAAGGCTAATAAAAAGTTGTTCTGAGCAGCTTTTCAATAGTTCTAGAGTTCCCGAAAAGGGGAAAAAAGTTCTGCAAAACTACGTCGAAAAAACACTTTTTTCGAAAAAGTCGAAAATAATAAAATTTAAAAAAAAATAAAAATTAAACCTGTTCTGAGTAGCTTTTCAATAGTTCTAGAGTTCCTGAGGAGAAAGAAAGTTCTGCAAAATTACGCCGAAAAAACACTTTTTTTCGAAAAAGTCGAAAAAGTTAAAATTTTGAAAAAAAAAATTAGTCTGTTCTGAGTAGCTCTTCAATAGTTCTAGAGTTCCTGAGATGGAGAAAGAAAGTTCTGCAAAATTACGCCAAAAAACACTTTTTTCGAAAAAGTCGAAAAAGTTAAATTTAAAAAAAAAAATAAAAAAAAATAAATCTGTTCTGAGTAGCTTTTCAATAGTTCTAGAGTTCCTGAGAAGAAGAAAGAAAGTTCTGCAAAATTACGCCGAAAAAAAACACTTTTATCTAAAAAGTCGAAAAATTTAAATTAAAAAAAAAAATTTTATCTGTTCTGAGTAGCTCTTCAATAGTTCTAGAGTTCCTGAGAAGGAGAAAGAAAGTTCTGCAAAATTACGCCGAAAAACACTTTTTTCGAACAAGTCGAAAAAGTTAAATTTTTGAAAAAAAATAAAAAATTAAATCTGTTCTGAGTAGCTTTTCAATAGTTCTAGAGTTCCTGAGAAGGAGAAAGAAAGTTCTGCAAAATTACGCCAAAAAAAACACCTTTTTCGAAAATGTTGAAAAAGTTAAATAAAAAAAAAAAAAATTTAATCTGTTCTGAGTAGCTCTTCAATAGCTCTAGAGTTCCTGCCCAACTTTGGTTATATGGAGACTCATATAAATGCATGTATGTATTCATAGTCAGCTGTTGAAGCGACGCCAACGCAACGCCAAAGTTGTATGTAAACGGGCCTTTACACTTCATCAATCTGCGTATGGTTTGTGGATGTTCATGCATGGCACAACTTTCCGTTTTAAACGTTTAACGACGTTTAAGTTTATTATTGCGCGAAGCGTTTATAGACGCTCGTATGTTTGCAAACGGCACAAATTTGCATTCTAAATGTTTGACGACGTTTAGTGATCGTTTTTTCGTGCAGCGTTTGCGTACGCTTGCGCTGTACACCGACACACACTTCAATTTTCAGCGTTTAACGACGCTTGTCCTTCCACGCACTTACACAAATTCTTTTATATTCGTCACACTCGCGGTTGAGCCCCCAAATTTCTGTAGGATTTATTGAAAATATTTAATTTACATATTTAATGTATTTGTAAAACAATGATGATTAATCGAAATAATGGTGTGCACGTCCGTTTCTGTCAAGTTTCATACTTTACCTGCTCGTAGGGTGGCCAGATATTATAGTGACATAATCAGTACAGTTGGGATCAAAAATCAGTACAAAGCCATAAAAATCAGCTAATTTTTAAGCGTATTTTTTATTATTAACAATATAACAACCAAATAACATCGCATTAATTTAACAAAAAATAACTAATAGACTTTTAAATACATATAGTATTATCAATATAAATATTCATTACTTTAAAACAAATCAAAGGTATTACGTATGTATGTACAGCTGTGCTCACGAAAATAGTAGTAAAATGTATTGACAGGTTTTGAAAATTTTTTCTTTCCTTACTTAATTTAAATTTTTTATAAAAATATAGTTAATTCTATAACAAAAGACATGTGAGTTGAAGTCTCAAACTTTCTAGAAAATTTATAAAAATTGAGAAAATTAAAAAAAAATTTGTTTCAGTTTCAGTAGAAGACGAGCTCGAGTCAGAATCTGTTTGCATATTTTAAGCTACAAATTAAAAATATATTTAGTTAGTGTGCTTATTAAATACAACATTCACATTAAAATGTTGACTAAAAGGAATTTTCGAGTACGAATGAAATTTAATAGTGTTAAATGTGTATGTGCAAGTAAAATTACAGGTGGACGAACATCAAAAATCAAAGTAAAGCTAAATATATAATATCCAAGAGTCGGTAGTTTGCACCTTTTCCAAATTTTTAGAACTTACATTGCACCGTAGCAGTAGTCGTCTTAAGTTTGAAATACAGCCGATTTCTCAGTGGATGTTTAATTATAATCAAAAGATGATCTCTTATTGTCATCTTCTCACAGTGTACTTAATATAAGATTAACTCACCGCCACCTTTCATAAGATTTATTAATGGCGAAACCAGCTTTTCCTGTAA
>NW_023458568.1:17245891-17246981 GCF_013731165.1 Rhagoletis pomonella | reverse complement strand
TGAATTAAAGAAATTTTCGGTTCTATTCACAGGTTCATAAGAATCAGATTTATTTTTCATGTGAGAATGTGAGACCGATTACCCTATACGGAAAAATCAACTTTTTTCTGGGTATTGGACCAATCCAATTTTTTTCAGGAGATGGAGTCATAAGCAAAAAAGTAATATCTCCGTTTTTCGAAGTTAGCCTTCGAAATCGTGATATGGGTCTTCGAAGTTCGGAATAGGACTTTTGGTAAAAAGTTATTTTAAAGTATTGTATGTAAATAACTAAAAAAAGGCGTGAGTACTGAGTCATGAAATTTGATGTGTATACATATGCGAGCGGCAAAGCATAAAAGTACGTTTACATATAAATATAATCTCAATCAAAGCAGGGTAGCTGTCAAGTTGGTTGTGCATGTTATTCACACAACTCGAGGAAAAGTTAAACTTCTTCTCTGTGCCACCGTGGTCACTTTTTTGCAGCACATATTAGGCCATTTAAATATATTTATAACTGAATATTTTATTAAAAATACCTTTACAAACCTATTTTCCTTACTAGCGTCAATTTTTGTTTACTTTAATATTTGACATTCCTCCTCTTCTTCGCAAGTATAATCGATAAAACTAAGTTGGACACCAAAAAGTTATCGGTTTAATCTGAGATATTTTTAATCATAACTTTGCATGGCGTATCTCTTTTTCTAATAACAGATTAGGGAGTTAAGCTCGAAAATTAGGATAACCTTTTTATATGTAAAGCTATTATTGAGCGATTCAGTTACATACATACAAATGTAGGTTAGGTTAGAAACTAAACATTAATTTCACTTAATTTTATTCATTTTTCTGATTTAATTTTTTTATTCATTTTCATTTTTAATTATTTTAATACATGAAACTATCGGTATGATGGATAAAATATACTTGTATATACTTGTGACTCAAGGGCGTTAAAATATGTTGGAAATACCGCATCAGTTATTGTTTTTGAGCTTATAGTTTGAGCATTTCTATTTGTATATATTCCTAAATTTAGCAAAATAGACTACTAAACTTATGCCTAAAACCATCTACGAATATCAAAACCAGGGCATGAATCACG
>NW_023458568.1:17243263-17245791 GCF_013731165.1 Rhagoletis pomonella | reverse complement strand
CTGATTCTTATGAACCTGTGAATAGAACCGAAAATTTCTTTAATTCAGTTGATCCGGAAAAATATTTTTCGTACATATATATCGTCGTTTAAAGTACAAAACCGCGTATCGTCATTCTGCAAAACCGCGTAACTGGCATTTGCTGCCAAAAATGGAATTTCCTCACACGAGCTCTTGACTCAATCCTTATTCATTCGTTCTGAAATATACTAGCCAGAAATGCGATTGCTTTATAAAAAAGAAAACCCTTTTGAAACATGAGTATTTTTACTCCATAGAAAATAATTTATACAACTTCACATACGCGGGCTTGCATTATCCTGATACACGGCTTTGCATTTTGTTGATACGCGGTTTTGTACTTTAAACGACGATATGTATCTAAAATTGGTTATTTGTATAGATTCTTGTCAGCGCTGTTTTATTGATTCCATAGAAACGAATATCTTTATATATAAAAATGTATTGCTGTTCGTGTGTTATCGCATCACTCAAGAACGGCTCAACGGATTTGCTTCGTTTTTCTTTCATTTTGTGTCTTTCTGTTTGTAAGGAGAAAATTGGAAAAATGATGTTGCCAGATATCTGCAATATCAGAAAAAAAATTAATTATAAATGAGCCGCAATAATGCTATTCCACTGAGAATGTATAAAAAAAATGTATAAATTAATTCAGAAAAAAATTTCGGCAGGGCTGCCACCATTCGAAAAAAAATTTACAATTAAAAATTGATTGCTTTCGTGTGTATCGCATAACTCAAGAACGGCTCAAGGGATTTGCTTCGCTTTTATTTCATTTTGAGTCTTTCTCTCTTTAAAATGAATGTAAAGAAACAATCGGAAAATCGGTGTTGCCACATATTTCAAATATAAACAAAAAATTTAGTTTACATAAGCCGCAATAATGTACATTACTGAGAATGCATTGACAAATTTAATTAAAAAAAATTGAAGAGGTTTGCCACCACTCGACAAAAATCTTTACATATAAAAATAAATTGCTGTTCGTTTGTTATCGCATAACTCAAGAACGGCTCAACGGATTTGTTTCGTTTTTATTTCACTTTATTTCTCTTTGTCTGTAGAAGGTTTGTGAAGAAAAAATTAAAAAACCGGTGTGGCCATATATCTGAATTATCAAAACAAAATTATATTTAATAAGTAATAATGCTATTCCACTGCGAATATATGAAAACACTTAAAACAAAAAAAAATTTGCATAGGGTTCCCACCAATCGAATAAAATCTTATGTCACGGTGTTTGTGGGCAACTCCTCCGAAACGGCTTGACCGATTTGTATGAAATTTTTTGTGTATATTTGGAAATATATGAAATCAATGGCATACTCATGGAAAAAATGGATGTTATTGGAAAACCGAATTTTTCATGCCGCATATCTCTGAAAGCGTTCATGGTAGGGTACTGGAACTTGGTATGGAGATATATGGTATGGAGTTATTAGAAAAGGGGCGTGGCACCTCCCATACGAAATTATACGCATACTCATGAAAAAATTGATGTTATTGGAAAACAGGCGTGGCACCTCTCATATAAATCGAGTTTTTCATACTGCATATGGGGTTGTTCGAGTCGCAATCACAACCGCAGTGTTGCGTGCATTATTAAAGATCACGTTCGGCGTGAAATTCCAACTTTTTATCAGTTGGGAACTTGCAACAGTTTTGCAAACTTTCATCAGTGGTGCAGTATTACCGCTGTTATTACGTGTCTCGAACGTGGCCTATTTCTGGATGTGTTCATTGTAGTCAAGTACTCTACTCTACTCAAATAAACCGAATTTTTCATACTGCACATTCCTGGAAGTGTTCACGGTTGGGTATTCGAACACATAGTAGTATAGAGATATACGAAATCAATCGCATACTCTTAGATAAAATTGGGGATATTTAAGAAGGGGGCGCGGCGTCTTCCCAAAGGTACTGAAGGTGTATATACATATAATACTTCGTTCGTGTGTTTGTGAGTGAATCGATTTTAACGAAATTATTTTTTTGTGTGAGTAAGGCCTCTTCGTAGATTTTCAGATTCCGAGTTTGACCTACCAGGTGGCGCTGGAGTCGTGTTATTGTTAAAATCTTAGTTATGATCCGATCTGGCTTATATTCGAGATACTTATGTAATGGTAACGGTAAGGGCAATACTATTGCAAAAACAGCCGCCGGGTGACGCTGGGGTCGAGTTGTTACTAAAAAGTGAGAAAAAGTGCCGTGAATGTCCGATTACATCGACGTGCTGTACCACCGAGTATGCCGAGCTCCCGTTTGTTGCGATTGGCCCAATGAACGTGATTTGCGTGCTTCATTCGGATACATAAGGATTGAGTTGTCCAGGGGTCAATCTCAAATAACCAGCATTATGTCTACCATCAGAACCGTTGCCCTTCTTGATAAGAGCTTTAAGGTATTTCGACTAAAATAAGTGTGTGTGGAACAACGATACTCACAAATTTTTAAATTGCCACCAACTACACCATATAGTTTCTAGGACAGATGGGAATGATGAATGG
>NW_023458568.1:17185877-17243163 GCF_013731165.1 Rhagoletis pomonella | reverse complement strand
TGAAGATATATCACCGGAAAATACTGAAAATTTGCTTCAGATAATACCCTCTTTAAAATACATTTATGCAAGTTTTATGTACAGTATGTAATAAATAAATAAACGTTTTAAAATTCATAAACTGCACTTTATTTACAGATTAACAGAACTCAAACGCTTTCAACCGACTTCAAAAAAAAGGGAGGTTATCATCTCTCCGGAATACATAACTTTGGACCAAGTGAACCGTTTTCAATAATCCTTTTTTTATTAGAAAGATAGTACCTCAAGGTTCGTCCCGTAATTTGGTTTAGAGATCCGATGATTGGATCATGAAGAAATTAACGGTACCCCTAAATTTGTATATGAGAATTGAAATCGGTTGTGTTCTTTCCTTAAAAACTACTTGTTTAATAAAAAGTTCTATAAACTCAAGATGCGCTCAACTTTCAAAAGTACCTAATAAAAACTTTAAAAAAGAGTCAGTAAAAATAAATTTATTGATTCCATAAATTTTTGCACTTTTATGTTCATTTTTTTGATTTCTGGTTTTCGATAGAGATGGTGATTTTTCACGATTGCTAAATTTTTTTAATATTTCAAATACCGAAAAAATTAACTGAACTCTCAAGAAAAACGAAAAATTCATATAAAACGACGGACGAGAAATGGAAAAGAAATTTTCTTCTACCAAAATTTCTTAAATCAGTTTGCAGCTCTCAAGAAAAAAAATGCTCGTATATTTATTCCCTCATGAAAATTTACAGCAAAAGCAAAGCGCTTTTTCAAGCAACAGAAATTATAATAAATATTTCTTATAATTTCCTTGAGAGCTGGATTCTTAGCTTTAAGATACAGATTGTATTTGAGGTTATTAGCTTTAGGGGGGGTTTGAACCCCAAAACCCACCCCTTGTGTGCGCTAATGGTTATATTTTATTTCTGTGCCCATTTCGGTATAGCTCGTTATTTTTTAAGCGAGTTAAGGTATTTAGGCCGTTTAAAACTATAAAGTTATAAAATCTCGTCTGCGCGCTAGGCATACGAAAGATATCAATCCCTCTAAGTCTATCTTAAAATGGTTCGAGGTATACGACGCGTGAACGTGTAACCTTCTTGGAGGTGCTAATATTTCCAACTGAAATTTAGTAACCTGGCCTTGATAAAATACCACTTCTCATTACTGTAGCAAATGCCTCAAGAGGTATGTATGCATCATGAGAGCTTTAGATTATAAGGCCGAACCTGGCTCTCCCTTTTCCGTTAAATGATTTTTTGTCTGTCAGTACGGCACTTATAAAATAAATCTCCATAACAAATTTAAAATACTTTCATAGATTGTTTATCTTTCCAGAGATATGTATTAAGAAATTTTTGGTATATATGGGAGGCGACATGCCTCCTTTTTCAATAACTCACATTTTTTCCATGAGCGATTTATACATTTTGTATACACAACTCCATACCAAGTTCCAGTATTCTTCCACAAACACTTCCATGGATATGTGGCAAGAAAAAGTCAATTTGTACAGGAAGTGCCACGCCCCTTTTTCTTATAACCCTAATCTTCTTACATGAATTTAAAATTGATTTTACATACCCCAGTACCAAGTCCCAGTACTCTACCATGAACACCTCTAGAGATATGCAGTATTTCATTTCATGTATTGAACATTTTTGCTTATATCTACATACATAAGTTACAGTTGTTAATAAATGTAACTCAAACAAATATTTCTAATTACATAACGACATTAATCTATACATATAATAAAATTGTAACAGGTCCATGTCTGTACATTATAGATATTAAAGAAAAATTAATGTGGGAGGTCTTTATTAGAGCACCAGAAGCCAAATCAACCATTTTTAGAATTTTTGTCTGTCTGTATGTTTGTTCGCGGATCACTCGAAAACGAATGCATGGATTTGAATGCAGTCTTCACCGATGTATTGCTAGAAGTCCAACTTAAAATACAGGAAGAAAAAAATTAGAGAGTTGCCACCTTTTTGAAAATTGGAGTTTAAGTAAATTGATAAGAAAAAGTGAATATTGCAATATGGGCGTTAAAAGAAAGAGGTTTAAGAAGGCTTACAGCCAAAAAATTTTTTTAGAGTTGCCACCTGAAAATTTATATTTAATTTAATTTATAAGATAAATAAACCAAACCAGATAAATAATGCCAAATAAACAATTTTTAGAATTTTTGAATCCCTGTCTGTCTGAATATTTGTACGCGCATAAGTCTAAAACATGGAATTGCATGCAGTTTTCACCAATGTATCGCTAGAGATCTCGGCCGCTGTGGTGTAGTGGTAAGCAGTGCGCGCTTACACTCTGCAGCACCTGGGTTCAAACCCTGGTCAAAGAAACATCGCAAAACAAATATAGAAAAAAAGGTTTTTTCTTAACAGCGGTCGTCCCTCGGCAGGCAATGGCAAACCTCCGAGTGTATTTCTGCCATGAAAAGCAGCTTCTCATAAAAATACAATCGCCGTTCGGAGTCGGCGTAAAACTGTAGGTCCCTCCGCTTTGTGTGACAACATCAAGGCGCACGCCACAAGTCGGAGGAGAAGCTCGACCAAACACTAACATATGTGTAAGCGTCAATCTATTATTATTATTATCGGTAGAGATCGAGCTTCCAATATAGAAGAAAAAATTATAGAGTTGCCCCTGTGTTTAAAATTTCAGTTTAGGTCAATTGATACGGTGAAGTGAATACTGCAATATGGCTGTCAAAAGAAAGAAATTTACAAAGGCTTATAGCTGAAAATATTTTTGTGGAAGGTTGCCACCTATTTGAAAACTTTAATTTAATTATTTGATAGCATAAATTAAATATTGCAATATTGGCATCAAACTAAAGACGATAGGAAATTTTAATGCTGAAAATACTTTTAGGGGATTTGCCAACTGATTGAAAAATTGTATTCATTAAAATTTGTAAAATAAATGAAATATTGCAATATGAATATTAAACTAAAGGAAGCTTACTTTTAAAAATATTCTTGAAGCGGGTTGCCACTTATTTGAAAACTTTAATTCAGTTAAATTTATAATATAAACTAAGTGTTGCCATATGGGTATCAAACGAGAGTACTTGAGAATAATAAAATTGCAACAGGCCGATATCTGTACATAATAGATGTTAAAGAAAAATTAATAGGGGGTTTATTAGATCAACAGAAGCAAAATCTAAAATTTCGGTATGTTTGTCTGTATGTTTGTAAGCGCATCATGCAAAAGCTAATGTATGGAATTAAATGCAGTTTTCACCGATGTACATATTGCTGGAGCTCTAATTGAAAATATAGAATCCATTTTTTTTTGTTTTAGTTTATCGTCGATCATTATTCCTAGGTATTTGAACGTATTAACTTTTTCCAGTGCGTCGTTGTTATATTTAGAGTTAGCAACGGACCGTTCTCAAAATTTCGCATTGATATAACCACAAACTTAATTTTTTTTTATTTCTGTGTGGAAGGTTTTTCGCTAAAAAAAATTAAAACTTTTCGTTGTTGCTGCCAAAAAATTAAGAAATCTGAGACGTCACGTTTTACAATTTCATACAGTTCTCTTTACAATGTATTTCACTAAACTACTAAACGGCTGCACCGACTTGGTTCATATTTGGCAACACCTTGATAATAAATATTCTGACCAAAAATTTACTCGGTATGTAGCTCTGGATATTCCTAAAATTCTTATACAGACTAAAACGTAAAAAACCAATATATCTCTAAAACCAATTAAGCTGGGGAAGTGAAACTTAGCACTGTTGCATATATTGCAAATGCATTGGGAAAGGGGGCGTGGCTCCTTCCTTCCGTACAAACTGAACTTCTCATATAGTTTATCTCTGGAACTGCTGACGCTAACGTCCTGAAATTCTACACAGCTGCATATGTTATCAATACCGTAGTTATGGCGAAAAGTGGTAATTATTGGAAAGGCTGGATCGATATACATTTACGTAAACGCGCAAGTATCATTCGATTGGGAACCATTTTCTCCTAGATTTCTAAATCCCATTGAACTATTGTAACTTTGTCTTTAATTTTCAGTAAGGTAAAATTTATGTGAAAATTTCGAAGAATTTTTTAAATGTTTCACAAAGAATGGAGCTTTGATTTTACGAGTTTCGCTATAAACTGTCCTATCTACATACCTATTTGCATAAAATGATAGCCGTTTTCGTTGTTCGGAATAAACTCAAAAACCACTGAATAGAGTTCCGCAGATTGTCGGAGGTTATCTTACATACATACATTAGCGCACACAAGGGGTGGATTTTGGGGTTCAAACCCCCCTAAAGCTAATAACCTCAAATACAAACTGTATCTTAAAGCTAAGAATCCAGCTCTCAAGGAAATTATAAGAAATATTTATTATAATTTCTGTTGCTTGAAAAAGCGCTTTGCTTTTGCTGTAAATTTTCATGAGGAAATGAATATACGAGCATTTTTTTCTTGAGAGCTGCAAACTGATTTAAGAAATTTTGGTAGAAGAAAATTTCTTTTCATTTCTCGTCCGTCGTTTTATATGAATTTTTGGTTTTTCTTGAGAGTTCAGTTAATTTTTTCGGTATTCGAAATATTAAAAAAAATTAGAAATCGTGAAAAATCACCATCTCTATCGAAAGCCAGAAACCAGAAATCGAAAAAAGGAACATAAAAGTGAAAAAATTCATGGAATCAATAAATTTATTTTTACTGAGTCTTATTTAAAATTTTTTCATAGGTACTTTTGAAAGTTGAGCGCATCTTGAGTTTATAGCACTTTTTATTAAACAAGTAGTTTTTAAGGAAAGAACACAACGGGCTTCAATTCTTATATTCAAATTTAGGGGTACCGTTAATTTCTTCATGATCCAATCATCGGATCTCTAAACCAAATTACGGGACGAACCTTGAGGTACCATCTTTCTACAAAAAAATTATTATTGAAATCGGTTCACGTGGTCCAAAGTTACGTATTCCGGCGAATTGATAACCTCCCCTTTTTTTAAAGTCGGTTAAAAGTGTTTGAGTTCTGTTAATCTTATGTAAATAAAGTGCAGTTTATGCATTTTAAAACGTTTATTTATTTATTACATACTGTACATAAAACTTGCATAAATATATTTTAAAGAGCGTATTATCTGCAGAAAATTTTCAGTATTTTCCGGTGATATATCTTCATAAATATAAAACCCCCCCTAAAATATATTCCTGGGTGCGCCCCTGCATACATATGTGGTCTAATTACATGCTTTTAGAAAACTCGCGGTGGTGCTGGAGTGGAGTTATTTATAAAAATCGTATTTATTAACCGATCTCGTTCAAATTTTAAATGTGAGCTATGTACCTGTATGATGGAAAATTCTTTTGATGAAAATTTACCCGATTAGTGCCGCTGGAGTTAAGGTTGAAATTCATAACACGTATTAATTTTATGGTAAGCAATGGTTTTGCAGAAAATGAACCCAATGGATGGCGCTGCAGCCGAAATGTATAGAAACTGCGTGGTGTTGGTCTGCTTTGGCCCTATGTTTAAGTTATACGAATTTAGTTTTCAGTTGTCTAAATGAAGGATGGGGTTAAGTTTTTCTGACGGCCTCATGCACGATCATGCGGTCTTGCATCTACCCAGAAATCAGTTCATAAATTTTACCACGAATTGTAAAAGTGGTGAATTAACAAGGAAAGATCACCGTAGGTATATCAATTGCTTCGTTTGAAAGATACTTAAGAGATCACACGACTCATTTAGCAATGTACCGGACAACTTTTCATCCTGTGGGACAGCGAGGATTCTTGGCCCTCCTATAACAGAAAACGCACTTCTGTGCTCTTGAGTTTCCCTATAAGAACTTTTATTGACATACGCATCGCACCAATGTTGTAGTTGCAAGATCATACAAAAAGATTACGCATGCTTGGCAGAGATCTCACAGGTGGAAATAAGACCATCGGTAAAGCTCATGCCACCGAAAGGCATTGGTATTTCATATGCTATCACAGCGTTACTATTATTGGCCTATATGTGAGGAGGATAAGCCGCCTTAGTGGTTTCAACTTAAATCAAAAATTTTGACTTTACAGACTAAGGTTGTTTTTAAACGCTCTTTTGCATTCGCCAACGCAAAAGCTCTTATTAGGCGCCGCGAAGTAAGCGGGCATTGGCTAGTTCAGATATAAGAAAAGATTAGGCATTTTGTATATTAAAATTAACATAGTATTAAATGCCATCTCTAGTAAAGTTATAAATACAGCGGGGTGGCGTGAAGAAAAATAAAATAAAATGGTAAAAATTACAATATAAAGCAGAAGAATAAAAACAATATGTATAAACTGCGATAAGCCTTCAATAAAATCGAAAAATTATTATCATACACAAGTACGAGCCGAAAGATGAACATCAAACGGAAGTTTAAAAGCAACAAAATTTAGGTAATAGTCCGTAGCAAAACTTCGACTTCATTGTATGAAAGGTTCAGAAGGAAGGAATTCACATTTTTCAGAAAATTTTGAAGAATTCTTATGTCGCGTATACTGGCAGGTAGCGCATTAAATAATTTACGAGATACTATTGTATAAAATCTGCAGGAATGAGTAGTTCGCGAACAGCAACAAGAGGGTATGAGTTTTTCCTCAGATAATAGTTATCCGATTTGACAGTATGTAGGTACCCGCATCTAATGTAAAAAATTTTTAAAACTTTGAAATAATATAGGGCTCTCACTGGAAGAATTTTCAGATTTCTAAAGAGTTCTCTGGAGGGATGCAGACGATTCGCGTTACATACAACACCCGAAGAGCCTGCACGGCTCCGAGAAGCTCCTCTGGGCAGCAGCAAACCTCCCAACCACCCCCCCCCCCACAGTCTACCGGCCTGTCTAACTCGCGCGTGCGAGCTAACCAGCAGCTCCTGGTTGCACACACCACCTGCACCGTTTGCCGGAGCAGAATATACCGGAACGTGACATCGGTCAAATGCAACTCATGCCTAGGCTGGTGTCACTTCCGCCTATGCTCCGGTCTACGCACCACGCGCGAATGGACTGCTAACTACAGCGCCCCATGCTGCAGAGCGCCACTGACGCAGACAACAGCGCCCCCATTGCAGCCACCTACCAACAGGCAGCAACAGCAAGCGCGTCAGATGCAACAGGCCACAGGTAGACCTCACTCGTCCCTCACCCCCCGTATCGCGACCAGCCTCCCAAGACACACGAAACTCCTACAACTCAACTGCAACGGACTCCAGAGCAAGATTCAGGAGATAGTAGTCTTTATGGGTCGGCACGGCATATTGATAGCTGCGGTCCAAGAAACGAAGTTGCACAGCAACTCAACTCTATTGGGTTGCGCCGCCTACAATGTGCTCCGTAAAGATCGCGAGCGAGATAATGGTGGCGGACTAGCGTTCATCTTACACCACACAGTGCAGTATCGGCTTATCGAAGAAGACATCGACCTGAGGGACACCACCCTAGAATGTCAGGGCATAGCTGTCCGGTCAGGCGATGCCGAGCTCGAAATATTCAACGTTTATATACCCCCTGTTACCTGCTGCCCGGCAGGATATCACCCTGACATAGGTGCGCTACTCAGAGGTGAAAACCGAATGGTAGTAGGTGGCTTCAACGCGCACCACGACCTATGGCACTCAAGCCTGGCCAATGATCGTAGGGGAAACCTTTTGGCTGAGCAGATAGACGATTCGACATTCTGCACCATGAACGACGACGCCCCCACCAGGATTATGGGTAGCTGCAGCAGCTCGCCAGACCTAACAATTGCTAGCGCTGGTTTGATCAATAGCATCTCATGGCGACCGATGCTAACACTAGCATCAGACCATCTACCCATAGTCATCTCGATCAATAAGCCCACCGACTTTGCTCCCGCGGACCACCGAACCTATACCAACTTTAACAAAGCTGATTGGGACGGCTTCGCGGAAGTCACCGAGAGCAGCTTCGCCACCCTTCCCACACCCACAAACATACACACTGGCGAACGCCAGTTCCGCAGGGTAGTCACTGCCGCAGCGGATCGCTTCATCCCGTCCGGACGCATCGCGGAAGTCCGCCCAAATTTCCCGGCCGAAGCAGCTGTACTAGCAAACGAGCGTGACCACCTACGCCAGATCGACCCCGGGGACCCCCGTCTGAGGGACCTTAATTTGGAGATTCGGCAACTGGTAAATCAGCATAAGCGGAAAAAGTGAGAGGAGCACTTGAAGGCCTGTAACTTCACATCTGGTGTGAGTAAGCTCTGGTCAACCGTGAGGTCCCTGTCCAACCCAACGAAGCGTGATGACAGAGTGGAAATCTCTTTCGAAGGTCGCGCTTCGTCGGACCCGAAGAAATGCGCAGCCTACTTTAGTAGGCAATTTACACTGCACCCTTCGGTAGACAAGGCCAAACTTCGAGTGACCAGGAGGCTGCACAAGCTGCCAAAAAGCAGTGCACCACTTGTTTTCACCAGCTGTGAAGTGAAGGGGGCCATCGGGAAGGCGAAAGCCTCCAAAGCCATTGGACCCGACGGAACCTGCATGCTGATGCTAAAACATTTAGGGCCTAAGGGAGTAGTTTACCTTACGGAGGTCCTCCACCTGTCCATGGCCACTCTCATCATTCCTGATGTGTGGAAATCAGGGAGAGTGGTCCCACTGCTGAAACCGGGGAAGCCCGCCAACAAAGGAGACTCTTATCGCCCGATAACGCTCCTTTCCCCGGTCGCGAAGACGCTTGAGGCCCTACTACTCCCATACTTCACTTGCCACCTGACCCCAGCTAAGCACCAGCACGTATTCCGTAAAGTGCACAGCACAACAACAGCACTTAACGCCATAAACACACAAATAACTCGTGGCCTAAATCGAAACCGCCCCTGTGAGAGAACGGTCCTAGTAGCGCTGGACTTGTCAAAGGCGTTTGACACCGTCTGTCATTCCACACTACTAGAAGACATCGAGGCCTCCTCACTCCCACAGGGACTGAAGCGATGGTCGGCGAATTATATGAGTGGTCGACAGTCGTCAGTAATCTTCCGAGATCAAACCTCGAAACCAAGAAGGATTAAACAAGGGGTTCCACAAGGTGGTGTTCTCTCCACCTTACTATTTAACTTCTACATCTCGAAACTTCCTCAACCACCTGAGGGAGTTTCCCTGATCTCATACGCTGACGATTGCTCGATTTTGGCGTCCGGGAATGGAATTGATGACCTCTGCTCAAAAGTGAACGACTATCTCTCCAGCCTTTCTCGTTTCTTCACTGCAAGGAGCCTAACACTCTCCCCAACGAAATCAACGGCGACCCTCTTCACCACCTGGACGAAGGAGGTCAGGCTAGAGTTGGGTATACACGTCGACGACACACCAATACCGACTGTAAACAACCCAAAAATCTTAGGAGTCACCTTCGATAGCCTGCTGTCCTTCTCCACGCACACAACCGCAATTGTCAACAAAGTACAGAGCCGCAACAAGGTCGTCAAGTCGCTCGCCGGCAGCACTTGGGGCAAAGACAAAGAAACGTTGCTGGCAACATACAAGGCAATTGGCCGGCCGGTTCTAAACTATGCTGCGCCAGTTTGGACGCCGGGGACTAGTTGGACGCAGTGGACGAAGCTACACACTTGTCAGAACGCCGCACTCCGGACAGCGACTGGTTGCCTTCTGATGACGCCTGAGCACCACCTGCACAGCGAGGCCCAAGCGCTCCCCGTCAGGGAACACAACAAAATGCTTTGTAAGCAATTTCTGGTGGGGTGTCACAGAAGTGAACACCCTAACAGACTGTTGCTTCAGGAGGAGCCTTCGCCCAGGCACGTCAGGGGGCACCTATTCGTGTACAAGGACGCAGTCCAACAGTACATAGACCAACCTTTGGACCCGACGACATACAGACAAGCCATAAACGACATTCATAGAGAGTCAGTTACCAACTACATCGACTCTGGACCTATGAATGCCGTAATACGAGCCCAATCACACCACCTGTGGAAGAGACGGAGCTTCAACTGCCACGAGAGACCCGCGTTACCCTGGCTCAATTACGGTCTGGCCACTGTAGCCGCCTTAACAGCTACCTGTCCAGACTCGACCCCAATATCCCCAATGAGTGCCCGGCATGTGGAGAGTCCCCCCACGATACCAACCACCTCTTTACATGCCAGCTCAATCCGACTCAACTAACACCCCTCTCCCTCTGGTCCGAACCCATTGAAACAGCTCGTTTCCTGGGCCTCCCGGTAGTTGAGCTCGACGACAATGATTGAACAAAGACCCGAAAATGGCGGGGCTTAGTAGTGCCGCTACAACAACAACAACAACATTCGCGTTACATACTTTTCTAACAACGCATTTCTGCAAGGTCAGTAGAGCTTGAATTTTGTTTAACCCTAGAACACACACCCAGAAAATACCACGTAAACACACACCCGGGATACGTTTTTACCCGGGACCTTATTTTGCGGTTTTTTTAATGCTTATTCAACCGATTTCTATGATTTTTTTTTTTGAAATGTATATTTTAATATATAACAAGTATTTTGTCTTTTGTTTCATTCGAATATTCCTACTGGTTCCAGCGATATGGGCAAATAAAGTCAGGACATGCAACAGGGGATTTTTGTTTTTGTTGTTGTCCTGATAAATGCAAAACAAAATAACATAATTTATAATAATATACTTATAGAGTAACAACGAATACACATTTTGGTTTTTATTTCATTGAAATATTCTACCTGGTTCAAAAGATATGTGCAAAAAGGTCGCGCAAGGTATGGGTACGTAGGTAGCAAATACACTGGTATAACTGGTTTTTTGTATTTTATATGCAGCTGCAAGGGTTGTTTTCACACGAGGTGTTGTTATAAATGCTGCCTGTTGATATTTTCATTATTGTTTTGGTGCTCAAAAGTGTAAGAAGTGAAAATATAAGTGAAAATAAATATAACTGAAATTATAAATAACTGGATACGAAATGACTTCAAGAAGAAACGAATATTTATCAAGTGCAGCATATAGAAGGTAAAAAATGTAAAATAAGCAACAATGTAAACATATACTAATTTTTTTTATTATGCAGGCTAACTGAGGAACAGCGAGAATCATATATACAATCTTTATTTGATGAAATTTGTGACGATGACGCTCCCTATGACTTTGACTCAGAAGATGAAGAAGAAATTCAAATCAATGACATTGAAATTGCTGATGACGATGCTGAAGTTTCGCAAAGTGCCGCAGTAGTATTACCTGATTATGCGGACTATGAGGATGATGAAGAAGACGATGAAGAAGAAGAAGTAGAAGAAAATAATGAATTACCTGCTAGTGCCGAAAAATTTGTTGCACGTGATGGTACTGAGTGGATGAAAGAACCAAATGTAAGTCGTCAGGTACTCAGACAAAATATTATAAGAGAACGTTCTGGACCAGCTAGATGCACTGAAATGTTGTCAATAGAGCAAACATTCAAATGTTTCATGAACGTTGAAATGGCTGATATAATTATGCGCCACACAAATAAGTTAGCAAAAGAAACTTATAATGCTTACAACAATGCGCATCCAAACACAACTCCTAAGTCATGGACGCCTGTGTCAATAACAGAGCTGTATGCATTTTTTGGCATACTTATTATGACTGGTGCGAACCATAGCAATGGAGAACATGTTCGAGATTTATGGAGCGTCAAAAACTATCCTTTATATCGCGCCACAATGGGAGTCAGCCGTTTCTGTTCGATATTGCGGTTCCTAAGATTTGACGATAAAAACACTCGTGCAACACGCTTACTAACTGATAAAGCAGCACCGATCAGTGAGTTGTGGACGATGATGAACAATAATCTTGCTGCACATTACAAGCCCAGCTCATGCTTGACGATTGATGAACAATTATTTCCTTACCGTGGACGCACACGGTTTACGCAGTACATACCGTCAAAACCTGCTAAATATGGTATCAAGGTTTGGTGGATTTGCGATGCCACAAATGCATATCCACTGCATGGACAAATATATACTGGCCAAGCAGAAACTGGTAGGGAAACGAACCAAGGCGAACGAGTGGTGAAGGATTTGTCTGCCAAATGCCAAGGAAGTGGCCGAAACATTACAATGGACAATTTGTTTACGACCTTGCCAGTTGCAGAACTGCTTCTCACCTGGAAACTCACGATCGTTGGAACTTTGCGCAAAAACAAATCATATATTCCTCAAGAAATGAAGCAGAACAAAAACAGGACAATTGGTTCAACGACATTTGGCTTCAAAAATAATGTGACAATGTGCTCTTATGTTCCCAAAAAAAATAAAGCAGTAATTTTGCTTTCGACCATGCATAATGATGCTGAAATAGCTGACAGTGGGAAACCTGAAATAATTGAATATTATAATCGTACCAAAGGTGGTGTTGATCGAATGGACCAAATGTTTGCGGAATATCCAACACAAAGACAAACAAAACGATGGCCACTAGCGATGTTCTTCAACATGTTGGACATTACAGCTCTTGCAGCCTACATTGTCTACGATTTGAATAACCCTATGTTGCCTTGGAGAACAAACAACAAGCGTAAGCAGATCCTGCGCAGCTTGGCTGAAGCACTGTGTATGCCCATTATTGAAGCCAGAGCCATAAATCGTCAAGTGACGCGAAATTTTTCGACTAAAATTGCTATTGAAGCATATTTCAACCGACCGGTGGAATCAATGGTGTCAACAGCAGCATCAACATCTGCCGCAGCGCGCACGCCAAAACCTGTGTCCGGATCTTGCTATTTATGTTACGCACAAGAGGAAAAACGCCGTAGAAAAACCAGAAAGCTGTGCGACAAATGTAAGAAGCCAATGTGTCTTGAACATTCGGTCACATCAACAAATTGCTCTATTTGCCATGATTTTCCTTAGATATAAGATGCATTTTTATAATTTTTATAATAAAAGTCAATAATATAATGTGTGAAATGAATATTTTTAATTTTTCAAATAAAAAAATAATATAAAAAACGTTTTTTTTTATTATTATGAGGATTTTTACTATTGGGGTACAAACGTATCCCGGGTGTGTGTTTACGTATATAATGTGTTTGGAAGGCTGTAGCTCCTGAACCAATGGTCCGATCTGGTTCAAATTTTGAATTTGAACTCAAAACTAAATAATCTTCCTAGATCCGTTAGCGGTATATAGGTATAGCGGTTCAAAAGTTACAACACTTCAAAGTTGAAAGTGGATACATTTGTACCCGGGTGTGTGTTCTAGGGTTAAGGGGGCGCCTCCCCAACAGCTGATACCATATGATAATTTAGAATTGAATAACGCATAGTAAACTGTTTTCAGAGTATTATTAGAGCAATATTTTCTGAGATGATAAAAGCAACGTAATGCGGATTGAAGATATTGTTTTAAACGGGATATGTGGTTACACCAATTCAAGTTTTGGTCAATGGATACACCGAGATATTAAAAGTCATCAACTATCTCAATTACAAAACAATTATTACTGCAGGACGCAAGGGAATTGAAAGTACCAGATTTTACCTCAGGGCACAAATGCCTATGTAATGTAAGTCGATCGCAGTCCGAAGAATGAAAGGTAATTTTCACATCTGGTGATTTCCTCGCATTCAGGCTAAAATAAATTAATTTGGTTTTACTTCTAACAACGAGCTTGTGTTTAGCAAACCAAGCTCTCAGAAGATAAACGTCATGATTTAGACTAGCTACCAGTTCAAATGAATTTGTTGAACTATATGCAAGTGCAAGATCATCAGCACAGTATAAATCAACCGCAAATTTGTACGGGAGGTACCGTGTCCCCTTTTCGAATAACGCAAATTTTTCTCCATGTGTATGGAATTAATTTTGTATACACATCTCGGTGCCAAGTTCCAGTCCTCTGCAATAAACACCTCCAGAGATGCACACCACCTTTTCCAATAACTCTCATTGTTCTCCATGAGTATGGTATTAGTTTCACATACATACGTACATACATATGTATTTCCATACCAAGCTTGAGTACTTTACCCCCAAAAATTTGAAGAGATATGCAATATGAAACTTTCAGTCAGTATGGGAATTGCCATGCCTCTTTTCCAAAAACGTCAATTTTTCTCCGTGAATATGAATATGATTTCACACAGTGTTGGCAAAATGTTAATCTGATTACGATTAAAATTAATTAGTCGTAATCAACTGTACGATTAATGATAAAATTTTTTTAATCGTTTTAACATTAATCGTTAATCCAATTAAAAACAAAATCTGATTAAGGTGTCTAGTTTGTCTGAATTTGAAACCAAACACCAGTTATAGTAATTATTTTGTGTGTTTACACTTATAAAAAGCACATAATATAAAAAAAAAATTGTTATTCGTAATACATAAACTGGAAACTTTTACAAACCTAGTTTGTAAAACGTTTCTTGGTGTATATCTTAATGAAAATGCACACCAAATTGCTCAGATTGATGAGGAAACCCGATTTAGCCATACCGGATTAACTTGCTTTGTGTGCACAGGGAAATTCCGGCATAAATTAATTAATCACCAAACCTACTTGATCAAATTAAGAGCTAATGGTTAAAAATTAATTTTTTTTAATCGCGTTTACGATTAACTGTTTAGTCAGATTAGAATTAATCATGATTAACTGTAATCAGATTGAATTTAATCGAATTACTTAATTAAAATTAGGTCATAAGCTATCTGTATGCAAACCTTCATGTAAATCAGTTCAGTTATTTCCGCGTATTAATTTAATTAAACTTTTGTAATAGGTGCCAACTCTTAAAATGGTAGCCTATTTTCCAACCTAGGTCATAAGCTATCAAACTTTCATGCAAATCCGTTCAGTCGTTCCCGCATATTAAATAAATTAAACTTTTTAACAGGTGGCAACTCTTAAAAAAAATAACACATTAACCAATCTGGCCCATAAGCTATCTGCGTACAAAATTTAATGCAAATCCGTTCAATCGTTTCAGCGTGATGATTTCCCAAACATCCAAACATACAAACTTTCACATTTATAATATTAGTAAGATAGTAAGATTAGTAAGATAAGATCTCAGATTAAACCGGTAACTTTTTGGTGTCAACCTAGTTTTATCGATTATACTTGCGAAGAAGAGGAGGAATGTCAAATGTAACAGTAAACAAAAAATGACGCTAGCAAGGAAAAGAGGTTTGTAAAGGTATTTTTAATAAAATATTAAGTTAAAATATATTTAAATAGCATAATATTTGTAGCAGAAAAAAGTGACCTTGGTGGCACAGAGAAGAACTTTAAATTTTCCTCGAGTTGTGAGAATAACAAGCACAACCAATTTGACAGCTAACGAGCTTTGATTGATATTAGTGGAATTCGCGCTTCAGTGTATTCGCTGTATCCTGCGTAAATGTAACTGGACGAGCGTGTGGTTGTTGTTGCATGTGTATTTGATGTACCGCTAGCAGCAACAAATCACACGTTCATGTAGTTACAATTAGACAACATACAACGAATACACAGAAGAGCGAATTCCCCTATTATATTTATATGTAAACGTACTTTTATGCTTTGCCGTACGCATATGTTTACACATCAATCTACATGAGTACCTTGTACTCACCCTTTTTTTGTTTTCGTCGCTACCCAATAAACACCAAAAAAATATTTCTCCAACCTTGGAGATATTCATAGTTCTCAAGTTGATATCCAACATCATTCTCTAACTCATCTCTAACCGACGCGCAGATACGTAAAAAGTGATAGAGAAACAAAATTTTTAATTATCAAGTGAAAAACGAAAGGTATATAAAGAGGAAAATTACCGAAAAAGTAAATAATCCTCAAAGTATCCTCAATTAATCTTGAAAGAAAATAAATCGCGAAGTGAATCAAGAGGCAAAATTACTGTCGGACTGTATACTGTGAAGTGAATTATCGTAATACGATATTGATTAACTACATAATACAAAAGAAGTAATAAAATGAAAAATTAATATCTAAATTCGTCTATGTATGTCGTTTCAATCAAAAAGGTATTAGTTATTTTACTATTTCAATTTCAGTATTTCAGTGATATGTTTGAGACCAATTGGAGAATTATATTGGAGTTCAAGTTGAGAACTAGCATTTTCTCATCTTGAGAAACAGTCCTTTTTTCATACAAAGAAAAATGCCCTTTTTGTTGAGAACGCTATGATCCCCACTTGAGGTACTGTTGAGAAACAACGTTGGAGATTTGAGAAATACCTTAGTTCTCAACTTAACCTCAAGTTGAGCTCAAGCCTAAATGTTTGTTGGGTATGCCCTTTGTCGCTTTCTTCGCTTTTCGCTATGTGCTGCCACATTGAAAAATAAAGGTTTGTTTTTGTCGCTATTAGACGAAAATGTCTTGTCGATCTCCTTGTCGCTTCTCTAGTTTTACATGATAAATAGGATAGTCTCTCCTGCGAAAGGTATGTAGGTTTTTTTATACCTTGACAACGGTATATCCATTTGAATCGGTTAATTACCAAAGGGAATAAAGGGAACAATTTTAATACAGATCGGTTCGTTTAAACTTTAAACTATCTATGTTGAACTGCGCCAAGAGCAATAACCGTAACTTAGTTGCATAGAAAACTGCATGGCACTGTCATAAAAAAACGCGCCACTCAGCACTTGCAGCCTATCATGCTAAAATTTAATGGGCGATAAACCCACATTCAAAATAATTCTGGAAAATCTTTAAAAAAAAGTATAAGAGAACCATAATTTGAGAGATTTTTCGAAAATCTAAGGCTTATGTTACAAAATTTTGCCACACTATATTCGAATTTCGAAATCGGTCCACCCTAATATGTATGTAGGTACCAGGGTTGTTGCGAATATTCGCATTCGCATTCGCAACCGCGGAACTTCCGCATAAATTTTAACATTCGCATTCGCTTTCGCATTCGCAATAATCAATACGGAGCTTTTGCGAATGCGAATATTGTGCAAGTGCACTTATAAAACGTATATCTGGCAACCAAAAATTTTAGCCAACATTTTTTTGCCTGTGGAGATGCTACGTTAAGACTGTCCCCTACGTCGACCTTCATTTGTAATTTAAAGTCAAAGAGTAAGATAACACTGTAGAACAAATTCAGGTTAGCAAAAGTTAGGTCGATTCTGAGAGTGAGGGGTGAAAATAGAGGCTAAATTAGAAGACCCGTATCGCGGCGTTTGTTTATGTTAGTTCAAATTTTTTTTAATCGACCTTCGAACTTTGCAGTCAAATGCCGATTTTCAGCACATTGTTTACATGGTTTTTTGGCTATAACTCGTCGACTAATTGATTACTAACATTTCAAAATTATATTTTTTTCCATCTTATATATAAAAATAAGTGCACGTTTTTGGTCTGACCTCATAACTTGAGAACGGCTTCACCGAATTCAACCAAATTTGTGGCATATTCGATCTATCATGCAGATGGTTTATGCGAAGTTTTTCCGAATTCGGAAAAGGGGGCAATATAAAAATAAGTGAACGTTTTTAGTGTGACCATATAACTTGAGAACGGCTTCACCGAATTCAACCAAATTTATGCGACATATTCGGGCTATCATGCGGATGGTTTATGTGAAGTTTTCTTGAATTCGGAAAAGGGGGCGTGGCGCCTCTATTTTATATATACAAATTAGTGAGTTAGCTTATAACTTGAGAACGGCTTCACCGAATTCAACCAAATTTATATAGCATATTCGGGCCATCATGCGAATATTTTATGTAGAGTTTGCCCAAATTTGGAAAAGGGGGCGTGGCATATGTACCTTATGTATAAAAATAAGTACACGTTTTTGGTGTGAGCTTATAACTTGAGAACGGCTTCACCGAATTCAATCAAATTTATACGGCATATTCAGGCTATCATGCAAATGGTTTATGTGAAGTTTGCCCGGATTCGTAAAAGGGGGTGTGGCACCTCCCATACTAACTAAAATTTTTATACTATATATCTCTTGAAATATTTGTGGTAGAGGACTGGAAATTGGTATAGAGGTATATCAAATAATTCCATACTTATGGATAAAAATGGGCGGTATTGGAAAAGAGGGCGTGGCCCCTCCCATCTTATATATAAAAAATAAGTGCAAGATTTCAACCAAATTTATACTTCATAGTCGGGCTATTATGCAGATGATTTGTGTTAAGTTTCCCCGAATTCGGAAAAGGGGGCGTGGTGCCACCCATACTAACAAAAATTTTCATCTGGTATATCTCTTGAAATATTTGTGGTAGATTACTGGAAATTGATATAGAGACATATGAAATAATTCCATACTCATGGAGAAAAATTTACGGAAAAGGGGGCGTGGCACCTCCCATCTTATATAAAAACTAAGTGCACGAATTCTACCAAATTTAAACGGTATATTCGGACTATCATGCAGATGGGTTATGTGAAGTGTGCCCGAATTCGGTCCAGCGGTTCATGATATATAACAGTTTATGTCTGTCACATGAACCACGTATATGGTACAACTGCAGATACATGAAAAATCGAAAACAGAGTAAAAAATTGTTTGCTATGATGTGCTGTGTTTATTTTTTCTTCGGATAAATTAAGTCAAGTATAAACATGGCTGCAATATAATATACAAAAAAAACTTCATATAGAAAAATTCCTGGATTTTTCATTCATTTTTCAATATTTCTCAGTATTTGGTGTAGAGAAGCACACCGGGGTGCCGCTATCTTATATAAAAATTAAGTGCACGAATTCTACCAAATTTAAACGGTATATTCGGACTATGATGCAGATGGGTTATGTGAAGTGTGCCCGAATTCGGTCCAGCGGTTCATGATATATGACAGTTTATGTCTGTCATATGAACCACGTATATGGTACAACAGCAGATACATGAAAAATCGAAAACATAGTAAAAAATTGTTTGCTATGATGTGCTGTGTTTATTTTTTCTTCGGATAAATTAAGTCAAGTATAAACATGGCTGCAATATAAATAGTAAACAAACAAAAAATTCATATAGAAAAATTCCAGGATTTTTAATTCATTTTTCAATATTTCTCAGTATTTGGTACCCGGGGTACCGCTAGTATTTTTATAATTTCTTTTTCAATGTTTCTTCAAACCAATACTGAAAAAATTGCTACATAACAAATGAGAAGTAAATTAATATTAAGCTGGAAAACGCAAGTTTTGTATTATGATTGTTTTCTTTTCAAATGAAATTTATATTATTATATTATAGATCAAACAGAAAGCAAAAAAGACTTAGTTTTGTGTGAAAATATGTTCAAAAAGCATGAAAAAAAATTCCAACATTTTGCTTCATAAGCACAACCAAAAATTTTCTAAATCAATTTTTTTAAAAATTTTAATTGTTGCACAGGACTCTAGCAATAATTTGGCTTTAACAGATTGAAAAAATATCAATTAGTCGACGAGTTATGGCCAAAAAACCATATAAACAATATGCTGAAAATCGGCATTTGACTGCAAAGTTCGAAGGTCGATTAAAAAAAAATTCGAACTAACATGAACAAACGCCGCGATACGGGTCTTCGAATTTAGCCTCTATTTTCATCCCTCACTCTCAGAATCGACCTAACTTTTGCTAACCTGAATTTGTTCCACAGTGTAATAGTAGGTATTTTCAACGGAAATTTTCAACGGCTGGCTATGCAGAGAGTCAACTATTTGCGCGTTAAAAGATTACCATTAATTAGTTAAGAATTATGTAACTATCAAATATCATTTGTCAAAGGCCTGTTGGAAAAATTGGATGCATCGCTAGTTTTTTTCTACTTTTTCTTAGAAAAGTGTAATTATTTTTTTCTCATAAAACTTATTATTCTTAAGTTCCGTGATTCCTTTTATTAGTCTTTCAGCTCGAAAACAAAAAACATTTATTTTAATTTGGTGTAAATTGTCAAAATTAGCACGCATCGAAATAAAGATGAAATGATATGTAAATAAGTCGATAGCCAAGTTCACAAATTAAATCAGAATTAATTCAAGGTGAATTTTATATCTATTGAGGAGTGGGACTTGGCATGTAATATATCGTTATTATAGTATGGAAAGGGCATAACTCACATCGTCGCTGAAATACAAAAATACGTAACTAACTAAAAATCCAAAATTAACTTGGTGATTGATTATTATGCATTTCATCGAATCATAAGTCCCCACATCGTTTTAGGCAATACAAAAATTTATTAGTTGTCGTTTTTTGGAATGGAGCAACAAAACGGATTTGATGGCTTCCCTACAAGAATTGTGTGATGGAAACTAACACATTCTCATTTATCTTACTAACACATTTGCAAATTTTGCGTTGGTTAAAAATAGACCATTAAATAAGGCCATAAGTTGGAGGAAGACGGAAGATCACATGTACACAAATGTTTACATCAAATTTTTCACACTGCCATTTAGAATTTGATAGAAACTTGTAGGTAGCCAGTGACAGAAATCTCTATCAGTCTTGCCACTCAAATGATTTGTCAAATGATAGTCACTGTTCTTGCAGGGTTATGGTACCGACAGCGGTGAGTAATTAATTGTGACTGCCTGCAACTGGGAAAAGCCGATTTCAGCTAACTAATAAAAAAAACTAATTACAAGGTATTCGTTACAGGAGAACCTTTCCAAGAAGTCACCCGGGAACTAAGCAAATCCGAGACCTTTATCGTCTGTGATTCCATAATTCAAATTATTATAAAAAAAGCGGTACCTTTTTAACAAAATAACAAGATTTTAAATTTATTCCGCTGGCAGCCACGATTTTCAAAACAGAATTTTCTTCGAAATTTTCATTCCTAGAAAATAACAATTTATTTGCCATATTCACCTATTCACAACCTCGCTACATGCGCACATTTTTCAAACCAGTCAGAGAAGACAGGATTAAAAATGAATTACAAAAACTAAAATCGAAAAACGCTGATGTCGTAACCGGTTCTTCAAATTCTGAAACAATCAAAAGGATTGTTGCTCCAAATTGGAACACAATGGTGTTTAAACAACGATCTTGCCATGATGCTAAATAGATTGTGAAGATGAAAGTCAGGAGGATACATCCGACATTTGCAGCCCCGATGCAATTCCCAAAAAGGAATTGTTGCACCGCAATAAAAAAAAGAAACATAACTGAAAGTCCTCTCAACTGGAGCAGCGGCAAACGAAAAGAGTTTACAATTTTGTCAAGTTTCAAGTTTTTCAAGTTTGTCGCCTCGAGCGAGTAGTTATTTAGTGGCGCAGGTTTGATTTACGACCTGTTAGGAAACAGGCTGTAATCTGAAAAGGCAGCAAAATTACTCTTTCTTAAATACAATGTTACAATTTTTTAATTGAAGTACTAAATAAAAAAATATTATTAAAAATTAGTAACTTTTCCATTTTTTATTTACCTAAATCCCTTAATGTACTCACAAAAATTATTTCTTAAAAATATTTGACATTCGCATTCGCATCTGCGGATGTTAGCTTTTAAACATCCGCATCCGCATTCGCATCCGCGGATGTCTAAAATTCCACATTCGCAACATCCCTAGTAGGTACATACATACGCAGCGTTGCCGAATTGACGATTTCGTCGTCATTTTTACATTTTTATAGCCCAATGACGTTTTGACGATTTTTCCCCCCAGATCACGATTTTTATACCCGAGTGCACTTGTGCACAAGGGTATTATAACTTTGTTCACGTAACGGTTGTTTATAACAGCCCAAAACGACTCGAGATAGATATAAACAAATGTATACATAAATGATCAGAATGAAAAGAGAAGTCGATCAAGTCATGTCTGTCTGTCCGTCCGTATGTCCCACGCCACTTCCAATATAACGCTAACTGCGTTATTTTAGTAACTACTGAAGCTTATTCACTGAAAATTGATATTTACAATGATTTTTAGACGTAAAATAAGAACATTAAAATTTCTGGGAAATGGGCGTAGCCACGCCCACTTATGATTACATGTGTATATTTTGGTAACCACTACACCAATTTCTCCCAAACTTGGCACAGTTTATAGCTTTGGTACAACATACCAAACGGCTGAAAATTTTTAAAATCTGACAGTAACCACGCCCACATCCCATATAACGATAATTTAGAGAAATACGAAATCTTCGATAAATCAGTAAATACAGAAGTTAATATTTAATGGGCTTGGCACCGCGCACTTATGACCAGGTATGTATATCTCGGTAACCGTTCGATAAATATGTACCAAACTTGGTACGACTATTTCGCTTACCACATAAAAGCAAAACGTTAAAAATTATTGAAATCGGACTAAAATTACTTTCAATTTTCATATAACGGTAAATTTCAGAAATTTTTGAAACTTCGATATTTCGAAATTGAAGGACGCTAATTTACTCAAAATTGATACTAACAACAAACCCTTGAACATCGGAGATGTTTTTTGAGGTTAGAAAAAAATACAGATGTGATGAAGCAAAACGGACTTCAGATTCGTGTTCAGGGACCCCAAAAACATATAACAGACTAGGTTTGGTCAAAGGAACCTTTCATCGATTTTTTTTGTGGACCTGTGTTATTATAGAATTTCGGAAAGTGGGTGTGATACCGCCCACATCTAACTATGCAAGTTTATCTCATTAAGGGCCGGTTGTTCAATGTATGGTTATCACTACTTCCCGGTTAAACACCATTATCGACGTTTTTGACATCATGCATATAACATGTGATCGATAAAGCAGTCGTTGAATTTAACCGTAGCTTCTGCTTCCGATTTGTGCCTATCAGACTTTGAATAACCGGCTCTAAGTATAACTGAACACAATATCGACATTGTTAGAAATATGGGTAGAACCACTCTTCTTACCATGTTACGGCAGTTTTCAGAAAGGTGAAAGGTGAAAGGTGTTCGGCTCCACCCAAACTTAAACTTGTTTACTTGTTTATTTTAGTTTTTTTCACTTAATTACATATGCATGTAAAATTTGTTTAAAGGAAAACGTAATCCAAAATACAACCATCATTTATCTAGTTTTTTCTACAGCCGTGCTTTTAGTTATATTAAATTTGTTCTAGAGTTGTAACTAAATCGTTAATTTGCCCTGCTAACACTGATTTGAAAGAGACAGAAAAATAGCAGAGGGAATCTGTTCAGTCAATATGTCTATCAGTTATTAAATGGTAATGTTACACTTTAAAACTGGAACAACATCTCTAAAAACTTCAAACCAGTGGAGTTCAACAATTTAAAAGCAGTTGTGTTTTAAATTGCAATTATAATTTTTCGTTAAAAATTACAAATCCACTTTTGTTAACCCATAGGCAATCTGGTTTGCCTTTGGTTTGGTAATGTGTGGTCATATTCATTGCATGTAATTTATGTAATTTTGTTTGTATTTCTTATTTGTTAAAAAAGTATAATAAACAAAAATTTTACTCTTTTTTGGCCAAAACTATAATTTTTTTTAGGGTAAATTGACGTTTTTTTTATCGAAAGCTTTCGGCAACGCTGTACATACGTATGTAAGTAACTAAGAGCACTGGCTTTGGATTTTACTAAAGATTGGTTTTCACTAAGTCGTATTTTGACGCAACTTTATCTCCTTTATCCATACCTTTACCGATGATATTATGGGCCAAAAAATGAAAGATAGCCGATTTCGCGGAGCATGTGCACAACTAAAAACCTATCCTGATCCAAATTAAACGATAAACCGCTTTTTGATCCCATTTGGCAATGTGTTTTCATTTATTTGACGACAAATGCCACTGAATTTGACATAGTGAAAACCAGCCTTAAGGCTATCTGCACGCTTGTCGTCCAATTATGGACACACATGCATTTCAATGGAGGTCTGCACACTTGTCGTTATCGGCAAATCGTAGAGGATGCAAAAACGGATAAGTACGACACTATCCCTTGCTAATCGTTATGCCCGCATTGTTTGTTTACATTTTATGGGAAAAATTGTTGAAAAAGTTAATATTTGGATTAAAATTACATAAAAATGAGTATTTCTTGCATAAAATCTGTGAAAATTACTAAAAAAGTGGATAACTGCAATAAAATTCAATAAATGTGCGAGTTTTAACTATCAAATATGACAAAATTGTAAAAAGCCCCTGCGTGCGTGCACAAAACACATTGCAGGAAAAGGAAAGAAGAGAGATGAAGAATGAAAAATTATGTCTAGAATTGTTGCAGCACAGTTCATTTTAAAATGGCAGGTTTCTCTAAAAATATCGCGAAAATATCAACCAAAAAATCATAAAACACCTGCTCTAAACGAATTTTTAGACGACAAATGAATTGAAATATCACAACCGAGTGTGCAAAAGTGTAGTCGTCATGTAATCTTTGCATCATGATTGTGACGATGAAGCAACTATGATTGTACGACCAATGTGCAGAAAGCCTAACTGTGTAAAAGGGAAAACGCCGATTTGATCATGTTTGGAAATTATAGGGAATTTACATGAGGCGATTTTTAGTTGAAAGCAACAATCGCCTGGTGTAAACAGCCTTTCAACTAATCGCTTACAATGAAGTTGGTCGGCTCCCTACTTTCGTTCAACTTTTGGTTCAACCAATCGCCTGTGAAAGTTGAATCATGTAAATTCCCTATTAGCACACCAGTCGCTGCTGGTGAATTTTCCTGTCGGGTAACTACGTGCCGCCAATAATAAAGCAACTCAAAACTAATTTTAGGTTTACTTATCTACAATGCATGTATAGCAAAAACAGCATGTGATCGCGGCGCGCCGGTTGGATTTGTGAAAAGTCACAATCAACTAAACTGAGATGAGGCATGCACTGAGACAATGCCTCAACGCGTCAAGGCGGAGCGGCGAGCAACAGGCAAACCAACTAAAAGCAAGGCAACACATCGCAGTAGATCTTGTAGAGTTTTACTAGAGTCTACGAAGAGTAACTCAATTCAGTTGAGCATTGGACGGCGGAGCAAGCGCACGGATTACTTGGGATCGAATTGGATTGCCAAGGTACGGATCGGTTCGTTAGTGGTGAAGCAAAGAAAAACTAAAAAGGTTCAAAGAAAAGTGATATTCAAGAATTTGTATTTGTATGTGTGGGTGTATGCTAGTCTCTGTCTCTAGCTGTCTGACAGGCAGTCATACTAAACGACTGTGGCTGGCTCCATGATGAAAAATAAAACGCGCAAGAGTATCTAAGAAATTATTAAAGTGAATGTTAAACCCATCAAAATAAAGCAAAAGAAAAATTAAATTTTTAGGCGCACATTTTTTGGAAATTCGAAGCTGGAGAGAAACTTTGTTATGCTAAAATGCACATGTTCAAAATATTATTTTATGCAATTTAAACAAAACTCTTCAGCATATTCAACAAGCTCATGTATGTATACGACTACAAAAGCAATATGCACTTATGGACACAGAACAAGTTTGTATGTTTAAAATAATGTCTCAAATTACATATCATTAAGTTCGTAGAACCGAAATTTCGTTTAAACCAAAAGCAAATACAAAATATCAAATAAGTGAGAAGTACATGTATACATATGTATGAAGAACTGCAGTACAACAACCTCAACAAAACAGCATAAAAATTATGTTTTTATCTTGCAACTCGAAAGCAGCCGTGAATTAGTGTATTTGACTTCCCGTGCATTTGCTCTGAATCTGTATTGAGTACGGCGAGCGAAGTGAGTAGTCAAAGGGAGTTAAGGCCATCTGATCGAGCGCTCAAGTGTAAAAACTACCTGTGCAACGAAGAAAGCCAGCTGACCGCGAATAGGGCGAGACACTCGACGGGCAATTGTGTAAAGGTGTAAAACGATGTAAAAAAAACCAAAACAGATACAAAAGTATAGAGTAAAACAAATTACGAAATAAAAAAGTAGATAATAATAATAGATTGGCGGTTACACATATGTTAGTGTTTGGCCGAGCTTCTCCTCCGATTTGTGGTGTGCGCCTTGATGTTGTCACACAAAGCGGAGGGACATACAGTTTTACGCCGACTCCGAACGGCGATTGTATTTTTATGAGAAGCTGTTTATCATGGCAGAAATACACTCGGAGATTTGCCATCGCCTGCCGAGAGACGACCGCTGTTAAGAAAAAACGTTTTTTCTAAATTTTTTTGCGATGTTGCTTTGACCAGGGTTTGAACCCAGGTGCTGCGGAGTAGAAGCACGCACTGCTTACCACCAGTGTTGCCGCGCCGTCTCAAGAAAATGTATCCCTGACCAAGCCAAAAATGTATCCAATTTTTTTTGTTACATATACATCTCATAATTTGTAAGAAAAACAAACATTTTCATGAAAAAGACAAAATTTAACCCATCCTAAGGACTTGGAATACATGTGCATAAAATCAAGCATTTGTAATTTCAATTTATAAAGTACATTTTTTGTGCATAAGTATTTTGCAAAGTAAATATAATAAGTAACACTCTAAAAAGAGCATGTAAAACTACTGCTGAAAAGTATCTATTTTTCAACAAGAATCTGTATAAATATACGTATGAGATGTTCAGTATTTGATTTTGAACTTGGGATCTTTAAAATATACACATAAATACACATATATAGAATGTTTAAAATTGCAAAAATTTTCAAACTACAAATACATTTGAGTAGTCTACTTGCAAAGTGCGCTATGTAAAATTTTTTCGATTCTTAGTTTTTGGCGGATTACGTACCAGTATTTAAAGTAGTTTCATGTCCACTAACAACAGAGTGCAAAATCTTTTTATATTCTGAAAAAAAAATAGCATCAAATGTTAAGTATTCTTCTAAAAGTCGCGATCATACTTATTTATGAACTTTCAACAGTATCAATCTTCTGATGAACTTAGAAAGCTGCTTTAGGTCGTATAGACTGTTAATGTTATCTTATGACATGTTATGTTATGTTACAATTTTAGAAGGCTCCTATTTATCCAAATTTTCAGGTAATAATAAAAAAGATTCAATTTAAATGTTACTTGTTGTCGTAGTCACTTTTTAAAATTTATGGCTTTCTATTATAAAATCACATAACGCTGTTTGCAAGTGGACTACTCATTTTCTACTAATAATAAACATTACTTTATTTTATACATTTTATGTGTAATTTTGCTCTTGCGACCAATTTGGTATGTACGGGTAAACCGGCAATGATTAATTTTATTACACGGCGTGCGAATTTGCACACATTAAAAGAGGAAACTGGTTACCTCTCTTAATATGCGCAACTAAATAAAATTTTTTTAGAGTGTATTTAAACTCTTTTCAGTAAAATTCATAAAAGTCTCCTTAAATAAATCAAAGTTAGTTTTTTGAACTGCATTGAAATCTTCTTTCTTTTTAAATTAACAAATGAAAATATGTGATATGAAAGATATTACTACAGAAAGAGTATAAATTACTTTATATATGTATATCGTCGTTTAAAGTACAAAACCGCGTATCGTCATTCTGCAAAACCGCGTAACTGACATTTGCTGCCAAAAATTGGATTTGCTCACACAAGCTCTTGGCTCAATCCTTATCCTTTCGTCCTGAAATATACTAGCCAGAAATGCGATTGCTTTATAAAAAAGAGTACCATTTTTAAATATGAGTGTTTTTACTCTCTAGAAAATAATTGATGCAACCTCACATACGCGGTTTTACATTTTGTTGATAAGCGGTTTTGTACTTTAAACGACGATATGTATATTAATATCTTGCTTAAAGCATCCTTTTAAGCTAATTAAAGCAATTGCGCTTATACCTATTTTGGTGAGATCTCTTCATATGTTCATTGCTTCGTTCACAAAAAACGCTTACGCTTAATAGCAATTCTTTATACGTTAAGAAAACGTAATGCTTTCTACCATCTTTAATGAAAATCGATTTTTTAACGAAAAAAACTTTATAGGAAATATAAAATTTTGGCCTATTTAAAAAAGTATCCACATTTATACTGACCGGAAAAAATAAGCATCCCTGCTTACCACTACACCACAGCGGCCGAAAAAAGTAGATAAACCCAGAAAAATATGGAAACAAAACATGAATTTGGCTTAAAAGGAAATAATTGATTTGCATGCATAAATATTTTACTCCATCGTTGTTTGGTACAAAAAGAAAATACCTTTTAAGCAGTAAGTACTAGAAAAAGCACATTGAATTGAAGAAATGCACCAGTGATGATAGACATTCTCTGCTAAATTACCCACGAAAATCGGGAGAAAATGCCTCAACTGCCACATCTCGGTACCCAATACTTCAAAAATATCTCGGTACCCAATACTTCCTTTGCGGTACCCAATACCGATTCTTTACATTAAACCGTCGCCGCTTTATGTATTTAAAGTTTATAAAAAAAAAAATATTTTAGTACCATTTTATATGCTATCATTAAAAAAATTGAACTTGTCGCAGCAGTAAAATATTATTTTATCAGTTTGCACCTTAGTAGATCCAAGGTTCGAGAACAATGCTTTGACAGAAGAAGAAGCCTTTCAGACCTACAAAGATAATATCGTCCGATCCATCTAGAACAAAAAGTTTTCAGACAAGTAACAGTTCCTCTGCATTATGGCGACAGACCGACATACGTATGTACATATACATATACATTTTTTATTTGAAACAATATCAAAAGTTCTCTTTGCCCTTATATTCGGCTTTTGATAAGCGAGTCTCCCCTGAGCGGGTTTTTCCATATTTTTGGCCTATGTGCGCTTTTTTAGAGACCTAAATATTTCGGTACCGCGTATCGAAAGTATTGGATACTTTTTAAATCGGTACCGAGTATCGATCAATACTTAAAAGTATTGACTCAGCACATCACTACATACAGGCCATTAACGTTGAAACGAAATAAATCATCAATCGTTATCATCGAAACAAAATAAATCAACGAAAAGTTGTTGTTGTATACCATTGCCAGCTCACTATTAACACCTAGCACCTAAATGCATGCTACAACTTCAGCTTTAACGATTGAATTTCTTTCGTTAAAAACCAAAATAGAATTATTTTGGTAATTACCTAAACGATAATAAAATTATAGTTTAAAAAACTGTAACCTCGCTGTTATAATTTCCATTCGTACTGTCATTAGGTATGTAACTTGAGAATAGAAATCGCTGCATCTTTTAGGCGCATCAATATTACAAAGTTACATCCCGAGCTAATAAAAGGGAGGTAATAATAAAAAACTGAATTGTTTCAACAGAAACTATTGATTTTTTTGGTAAACGCTAAAATTTACGTTACAATGCATCCTTGATATATACATATATTCTTTCGAAATTCAAAGGTCTGTAGATTACGCAATAAAGGCCTAAAAGAATTTAAAAGCATCTACTACATTCATAAATAAGCTTCAGTGTTTCTTAAAACCTTAGATTTTGAACAAACTTTTTTGATTCAAAAGCAACCGTTATCGTATATATACATAAGTGAACTATTTAACGTTTCATCAGATAATTTGTTCTGCTTTTTACATTAAACACCAGTTGCAATAGAACAGATTCTTTCTCACTCAGCACTTGAATTGGTTAACGTGGGAAAAATTTCAAAATTGTCCTTATAATTTTTAATACTTATACATAATTTTACTCCACATCACATCTTCAGAACGATTATTTACGTAAGAGTGTCAAATATTCTTGAATTTTTATCAATTATGCATCGATAATTGTGTTAAATGAAATGCCCTTTTTTATTTGAAATGTCCCTTTTAATAATTTTTCTTGCAAAATATACCTCAAATAGCGAAATTACCCAGAATCTGGCATCACTTGTATGTGCTTTCCACTGAAAAATAGTTAATTTTTTCATATATATTACACTACTCTATATCGATTTTTGTGACACTTTTCACTTTTGTGAAAAAACGAGGTCAATTGCATCGCGCAAAGAAATGCGGTAAATAAGAATAATATACTTTTCTCAAAAGAACTGTTATTTTAAAAACAAAAGGTCTTATTTAAGAAAAAAAAGAGCTTTAAGTACAAAAAAAGTTTGTTCAATATATTGCACGATTGTACTGAAAGGGTTAACGATAATCTAAAATTTTTATATGAGAATAGAAGTCGGTTTTTTTTTGCTTAAAAATTACTTGTTGATAAACCTACTGGTTGAACAGTTATTCAAACTTAAAGTTCAATTTATGTAATTATTACAGTTTTTCTCCTATTTTAGGTAACTTAATTCAAATTATCATTAAATATTGAAATTTTTACAAAAATTTTGCAAATTGTGATTCCCTGTTAGAAAAAGTTATTAAAATTATTTTTAAATTGTTGAGCTTTAGAGTTGTGAGTTCTTCTAATTTCCTACAAAAATATGGTTCACATTTTTTAGTTCGATAATTCATAGCCGAAAAAACAAATTCCAAATTTAAAAACAAGTTTTTTTTTAAGTAATTTATATGGAAAATAGAAATCCGCGATGCGCGACCTTTTAAACTTAGGTAATATTAAGGTTTGCGCTTTTAATAGTTATCTTTTAACATCCCTCCGGAGGTATTGAAAAGGGGGCTATTAAAAAAAGGTTAGTCGATTTTATCGAATCAGTCTAATGTACATATATAGAAGCACAGTTCCTACCACTTGGTTAGACGCACCCGAATGTGCAACAATAATTTGCAAAATATAGAAATTGATAAGTTTTGATTTTAAAAGTTTAGCAAAAGTTATCTCATACACAATTTATGAGACTCAAAATGAAAATTAGGGCGCATGTCAAAGACTTTAATTTAGATATTTATGCACAATTTTGGGCTTAAGGCAACTTTTTCGACTATTGAACGGTTCGATATGTAGGAGAATTATAGGTATCAAACTTTGCTCTTTCTAAAAAAATATCCTCAATTTTAAAAATTCTTTAAACTTCGTTATATGCTGGTTAATTTCTGCCTGTTATATATTATTTTTGTTAGGAATGTGGGTAATAATTTGTGCTACTATAAATTTTCTAATGTGTCCAATACGGTGTTCGCATGAGGCGATTTTCCAGGCAATTTTAGAGGCGATTAGTTGAATCAAAAGTTGGCTGCACCCCAACTTCATTGGAAGCGATTAGTTGAAAGGCCGTTGACACCAGGCGATTATTGATTTCAAGTAAAAGTTTCCTGTAAAATCCCCTCATGCGAACACCGTGTAAGGGCCAAATTCACAGTGCGTAGTTAACTCAGAATCGGCAGTTAACTACAGATTTTCAGTACAAGAGTTCTGGGAATGGCATATTTATATTTTACTTTGATGTGCTGCAATTTATGTGAACGTGGCTGTATGTATGTATGTATGTACGACAATGGCGAGTTTCAATATCTCTTGCTCATAACCTCAAAAAGCTTATCTCAAAAGGAACTGGACTGTGTCGCTTTAGAAAGCAAAAGCCAGAACAATTAACTATAAGCAATAAAAAAGCATAAGCATGAGATCCGAAATCACCCAACAGCGGATGTGTGTTCTGAATAAAGTCGTCGACTTCATCGCTCCCTACAATTTCATATGGTGTATTTGTGTGTGTCTGATGTTAATAACATCGCGATATGTACATGCATATGTAGCTTCAAGATTACTTAATAACACAGTGCCACAAAAAAATCACGGAATACACCGTTAACAAAACTTAGTGTAGGTAGTAGGTAGGCTCGAGCAACATGAAAATATTTTCAACTAGGTCCTTCTATAAAGTTTTTGTATAAATTTACGCAGCTTCCTCTTTTAAAGTTTACGCACCGTGTTATTTAAATTAAACCCTGCCTATTTACTCTTACATACCATATGAGCACTGTTGCCAAGTTTTGAATTTGAAAAAGCACTAAAACCCAAGAAAAAACACGTTTTTTGTCGAAAAAAGCACCAAATTTTTTATTGGAGGATTTAATGGACCTTTGTATGCATACAAAAAATTTCTGTAGGTATGCCAATTCAAATTAATAAAAATTAATGTTTCTTGCTCGGTGGTCGAATTCAGTCTGTTTTCTATAAATTCAACTATTTTCGTCCAAACGACGCGACGTAAACATTTTTGTTCTTATTTTCTAATTTGCAGCTGTGTCCAGCGTTGCCTTTTCGCTTAGATTTGCACTGTTTAATTATTAATATTTCTTCGTTTTGCCAATTTTTTTCTACAATTCCTATCAAACGAAAGTAACAACAAAAAATAAAGTTTCATGAACTATGTGGAAGTTTAAATCTATGCTATAGTCTCTTATGATCTCTTAAACTAAAGGAACGTTAAGAACTTTTCTTTCCGACCAGCTCACACCTGAAGCATAACAAAATTTGATTTCCCTTCTTAAAGTGTCTTAGTTGAGCGCATCCACGGTGCATAGTGGACAAAATCTTTTTGTGTAAAACAAAGCTGCCTACTCGATTATTCCTTTTTAAAACGGTTCGTTATTCATTTAGGTTAGGAGATGCTGGTGCTTTATTCAATTTTCGTAAAAAATATAACAAATTCAGCCCAAACTAAGGGACTAAATGCGTTTTTGCAGGCAGTGGCAAATTACCGTAGGTAATTCTGACATGATTGAAAGTGCTGCCACATATTTTTTCGACAAACATATGCTCTGGGCCATGATTTTGTTTCCATTTTTGTAAAGTTCCTTACGAAACTTCCAATTGCTCTGAATTTAACTTCCATTCTTGTTTCAGATTTACAGTTTTGGTGTCTTCAAACTAAAAAAAAGCACCAAAACTCAAAAAATGTCGCGCTTTGAATTAAGAAATGCACTAAATTTAGCACGAAAAGCACAGGTTGGCAACAGTGCATACGAGTGGCGAAGAGCAAAATATAAATTTGTTTGTTGAGTTCTAAACACATAATTACACAGTTTTACACATAAAATATTTAAAACTTATTAAATATGAATTAATCTTTATTATTAGTAAAGAATATATATGTTTGCAATTTAAATTATTTCATGTCTGAAAAGCTATTTTAAATATCCTATACGCATATTTACTGATATTCTGGTTGAAAAATAAACACTTTTTAGAGGTAGTTTTACACGCACTTTCACATAACGTCACCACATTTGGTCTTAGGGGAGTATAATTCCCCTTAGTAAAAGAGCATGTCATTTGATGTTTAAATATTTTTGTTCTAAAATATCTATATTACTTGTCAAAAACATTTACTCATATTTGCAGAAATGCTTTTCCAAAAAGGGCCAACAAAGTAAAATGAAGAACAACTCTGCCAAACTGTAAAGGCTTGTTGTGTCTTCAATTGCCACCAGGTTTTTCGTTATTACAGAGTTCTTGCACGAAATATTTGAACAAGTACAGTTATTCAGATAGGTCCTGAAATTCACTTCCACGTGCAAATGGCTGAAGTTCACTTTGAATCCAAATTTTGGTTTTCTCTATTTCTCGTGTTTCATGTCAAATCAATTCTTTTTTTCGTTTTCAACATCTCTTTCTCTCAGTAAATGAGTCAGTAAAAATCTCGGGATCCCGGAGCTGTAATTCCGGGATTTCGAGACATGGAAAAGTGTCCGGGATCCCGGAATGCCGGGATTCTGGATCCCGTGATTGAATGCCCTAGTCCAGACCACCATTTATACTATAAATATAGCAAAGCTATTTATGGCAAAGTATCTAGACAACCTAGTCTAGATATCAACCTCGTCGCCTGGTATCATATCAAAACTCTAGGGGCAGATGTCGCCCCGCCAGAGGAAGTTAAATACTGCGCCTAAAAATATGCACTACATACGTTACAGCGGAAATTGACGCCACGCCATTTCTTTAAATGACATTAATTGCTGCTATATGTATGTATGTATATACTAAATGTGAGCAAACAACATTTTTCTTGCATAGTCTTCTGTTCTCTTTTCACTGCAAGTTGAATTATTTTAGTATCTATTGAAAAATTTTATACAGACAAGACTAAAAAGTATAAAATAAATTTAAAAAAAAACTTTTTAATGTACCACGCTTTTATAAATGGACTAAAATTAGAAAATAATATTTCTCAGTCCCATAGAACTTGTTTTGATAACTTTTGATTTAGAAATTTTAGCAAAAGTCATTATAAACAATCGATCTCAAATTTATACTTTCTTTGTAGAAATTTTAGGTCTATGTTATGTAGTATGGCTATTGTCAATTATGTAAATCTAATGCTTTGTATTGCATTCGCTCTACGTTTTTCATTTTAAATCTCATAAATTGTTTATAATGACTTTTGCAAAAATTTCAAAATCAGAAGTTATCAAAACAAATTCTATGGGACTGTGAAATATTATTTTCTTATTTTTAGTCCATTTTTTTCAAGATTTTTCTAAAAGGCGACAAACCCCTTGAAATGGGGCTGGCAATTGTAGAACTACAATTAGCAAAACGCATATTTTATTGCGGATTTCGGCAGAATATCGCTTCGCTAACAACATTTGTTCAACATCTTTTTCAATCAAAGAATATTCTAGAAATGGGCCTGGCTAAATTAAAACCAAAGTTCAAAAATTTAGACTTTATTGTGGATTTCGCTAGAATATCTATATGGATTGAAAAAGTTGTGGAACAAATATTGTTAACGAAGCGATATTTTGCCGAAAGGCGCAATAAAATCTGCGTTTCGCTTTAGTCCAGCAATTGCCACGCCCATTTCTAGGGGTTTGTCGCCTTAAAGAAAAATCTTGCGGTACAAATATTATAATTGCCATGTTAAATTCGTTAGGCAAAGGAATAGGTATCGCTAATATCGGGTGACCAGTACTCACTACTGACAGGTCAGCGAAATCGTTAGTGGTACCCAGACGGGTACTAGTCACAAAATTTGCGACACCAATTCCTTTGCCTAACGAATTTAACATGGCAATGTCATTGAAGCGTACCGAGAGCGTGCGCGTGGTTTGTCCTTTCGCTAGCGATTATCTGGTGCACAAGTGACGATTACTAATCGTAGCGCATTGCCTAATGACCAGTAATGCATAAAATCGCTAGTATGGGATATTTTTAATACGAGCGTGGCATAACCTGTCGCTAGCGAATTGCCTAACAATCGGTGATGCATAGAATCACCAGCACCAGTCACCAACAAAACTCCAGCAAAACTACAGGGTCGTGCAGTTGAATGAAGCTTTCGCTGCCTTCTCGAACAGATTGTGTATGTATACGCGAATACGACGCGCAGTCGCCGGCCGGGCAGACGCTGCCCGACGTTAAGATGAAGTCTCTACGATGAGCAGAATCCGAGATATAACGATTTGAAGTAGTACATTATTAGTCAGATGAACGAAAAAATGCAAACTTTGACAAATCATATCTCCGAAGAAAAAAAATCCTCGAACACGTGTTAGTTATTTCATGTATAGAACCCATAAAAAAAATTGAAGCGAATCGGAGACATGACATAATTTTTTTACGAAATCCGTCCGACTTAAAAAAGAATGGCTCATATGCCAAAATGCTCAGAATGAAAAGGGAAATCGACTAAGCCATATCTGCCTATCCGTCTGTCATGGACATGATAACTCGTGTAAAACATTATATATCTGACCGAAATTCGGTAAATAGATTGCGATTTATCTCAAAGGTAGGTGGGTCTGATAATAACCACGCCTACCTCCGATATAACGGTACTTTCGAAAAATGCGTAAACGACCATATTTCCACAATTACTAGATCCAGAATGTTGAAAGTTGTAATTTAAAATAGAATTTCGGCATAAAATAAGACATTTATGAATTTTTTGGGAAATGGACGGGGCACCGGCCACTTGTGATGAAATGCTGCATCTGAGTAGCCACTTTACCAATCCCCATCAAACTCGGTACGAACATTGCTTAGGGTCTCATTAAGTAAACCATTGCAAATTTTTGAAATCGTGCACTTACTATACGCCGGTACTTCACAGAAACACGAACACTGCGATATATTAGTAACTACTAAGCTAATTCAATCAAAATCAAATCAAATATGAAATGACATCTTAGCAAAAATTTATATTAACATCAGTTTTTAGAACTATACATATGTACATATATGTATCTCTGTAACTGATTTATCAATTTCTTTGCGCAAAAAAAAGAGATATATTGAAAATTTTTGAAATCGGACAAGAATTCCGCCCACTTCCTATATAACGGTAATTTTCAGAAATACGAAAACCCCGATATTGCCATAACTAAATACGCTAATTTACTCCATGGAAAATGGGCGTAGCACCACCCACTTATGACTACATAAGTGTATATAAGTAACCACTTTGTCGATTTTCACCAAACTTGGTTCAATTACTTCAATAAGACTGATACAGCATATTATCGAAACTGATTGTAATCGGGAAAAACACCCTTGCCTGTCATGCAGTGTACAGAAATGTAAAAAAACGATATTTAATACGTGTAATAGATTAACTATTTTTCATTCATTTTCTAAATTATGTATCACAGCGCACGGCAGTGCGCGCGAGTGACGAAAGCAGCCACAGTAGCATGCTGAAATGATTCGCTTATATATACACGAGATTTGGAAGTTGTTATCCAGACCTCCAATCGACATGTTTGAGATATCGTTGGAAAGGTCTTGCAGAGTGTGTCCAGAAAATCTATTCAAGCTTCATAAACGATTAACCGGATTCTTAAAAATTAGGCTAACGTGTTGCGAAACAAAAAACGTTTTTTTGCTTTTGCCGGTTTAAGGGGGCACGTGAGTACACCCAACATATTTAGTGTTATTCTATAGAACAATACCTTCCAAACGATACCTTATATATTATAGAGCTGTAAAAGTAACGAAATTTCGGATACCCGTATATATTCGTTACTAATCCAATCAACACCCGTATCCTTGGTATCGTTACTTTACTCGTTACTTTTGATGCAAGCACTTGTACCTCACAAGCAATGTGACCAGGTTACCCTTTTCGAAGCTAGATTTAGCATTTTATTTTATGTCATAGCCTCAGAAATTTAAATCTGACTTCGTGGTTTTTTTCTGGCATTTCTTTTATTAAAATCTTCATAATAAAATTCGAACCGGAACTATAAAAATAAGTACCTGAGCTTCCTAAAAAGCTTCAGTATTTCTAAAACCAGTATTCACCGTTGAAATATTACAATAAAAGGGCAAAGTTCCTTCAGAAAATACTGTCTCCGCTTTTTAAAAAACAATACTAGGAATTTTGCTTTAAAACGTATTTTTGCAATTTGATTTTTGGCGTAGTACTTGTGTACTATGATGAAGAAAATATTTAAATTTTTGCATTTTACTTATCCTAAACGACTTTTGGTATATTTTTAAGTTATGAGCCGTTATTGGCCTGATACAGGCTATTCTGTGTTTTGACGAGAATTATTTAAGATTTGCGGACCTTATCGAGAAATAATGTACAAAACAAAAAACAGAGATGAATTCGATATGATAATCAAAACTATGAACTAAAACGTAATCGCGAACATCCAGCAAATGGATACGCAGCTGAAGAAGAAGAGAATCGAGTTTCTAAGGAATTAACATACTGACTTCTTTTTAACTTCAATCCTCATAGCGTATAACTTTTTCTAACCTTTTTTAAAAACGAATTTAGCTTCGCTTTTTGTGATCATGTGGTCACACTGCTCACAAGAATCATCGCAGCAAATCTTGCAGCGTAAGGAAATGTTCGTTCTTCCATATGCATACATGTACATACATATATACATATGTACACACGCAACATATTTTTGTATCGATTCGAACAATTTGATACAGGCTGCGTTTCTTTATACATTCCGGATAATCCCATTTCACAGCCGGAATAAACATAATGCGTTTGAAATATACGTCAACATATCATCGGGAACTTTCTAAAGAATAAATAAACAAAAAAAGTTATTCCAAACGTTCAGAATGAATAAAGAAATGCAGCCACAATCAAGCACTTGTACCTCACAGGAATCATGCATGCATGTACGTACATACACACGCAACACACTTTAGTATCGATACGAAAAACAGTTTCGTTACCGCACAATACGTTGCAGTGTTGCCAGAACTTTTTGGACGAACCGGCTAAATTGGCAAATAAAACCGGCTAAAAACGGCTAACATGTTTCAACTAAATTTCACATGTTTTATTTAAATAAATCACGAGTAATACTATTTCTTGGAGAGAAGTTACAAATTCGAGCCGGAAAAAATGTTCCAGCAAGAATTTGCAATCACGAAAAACATATGATTGTGGCACATGGTTGGATTTTTTGTCGACGATAATTTGAATAAACAAGTTCGTTAAATTTAAAAATTTACAAGCTGGAGCGATTTTAAAACGAAAAATGTAAGTTAATACTTGTTTACTTAATTAATTTAGTTAATTCCAATGATTTGAAAGGTACTCGGCAAAAAAAACTGTATTCTTAATCGGAATGCAATCTCAACCAGAGTATATAGTAAACCCGACAAAGAAATTGAAACGTATGTGGAAGAAAGTCGGACTGACAAGTTATATACACGTAGATCCTGTTTTTTGCCCCTCTGAAAGAATTTTAAAAATTCTATACAAATTTCTTTTATTTGAAATGCAACCGTGGACACGAGCTGGCAGAAAAACTTGCAAATTTGCGTTCGTACAGAAAATTGCAAGTTTCTCTACATGTGAGAGAATTCGGTAGCATTTTTTCTTACTATCTGATATTTTGAGTGATAATTCTCGCTGGATTTTGGACGATTTGCCTTCCCTACAAGGCCTTTTCAGACTGACCGATTCTCAATACACTCAAATAGAAACCAATACACATAAAAAACGCTGTAAAAATTTCCCTTCAATTTTAAGGCAGTAAAACAACGACCTTAAGTTAACATCAACCGAGGCCATAAGTTGACAAGGGATGCAAAATCACAGTTACACAAAAGAACTGGTCAGATTTTTCAGAAATCCCTTCAATACTGATGTAAAATATGATACCAAAAGACTGCAGATCTCCCATTTAGGTGACCGGTCATATGACCGGCAGATGTCTCATAGAATTCCCAGAGAGTTTTGCTTTACATAGAAATGTGTGCTCTTTTATTTTCATTTTGACTCACTTCAGTGTTGGTTCCTTTAATTCAAGTTGGCATTCGGTTTTTGGAATTTAAATAAGTTCTCAGCAAAAAAGATTGTTTAAAAAAATACATATGTGTACATAGTGCTTGAAAATATCAATTTTTCCCTTACCTTAAACCTTTGGGAGTGGGCAAAAATGATGTTTTGTAATTTAGGCAGAATTGAATATGCGCTATCTGGGAAGACAATATCTACATGTAATATTTATTCTGTTTGTTGGCACTATATCCAAACACAAATGCATCTTAAGTGTCTTAACAGTGAAACAATTTCTTATTTTCTAAGTTTGCGAATAAAACTTCACACTTAAAATTCAGACATTTATAACAAACATTTTATGAAGAAAATCCCTTATTCGTTTAAAATAAAAATAAGCGAAATCGGCCCAATTTCATACAACCCTGCCTTACATGAAAATTTTCTCCACGATAAGGCTAGTAACCATTTCTAACAGATTTTGGGTCACTTAGTCAAAAATGGAAACAACTATACATATTTGAAATTAAAGAAAACGCATAACGGCTAACAAATCGGCTGCCGGCTAAATCGAAATTTCTCCGGCTGTTTGCTACCGCAACCGGCTAAATCTAGCCGGAAAATGGCTAAAATGGCAACACTGATACGTTGTGTTGTATTGATTCTCGTTGATGGTGCATATACGGAACATGCGAGTAACGAGACTATTATCACGATTGAGAGATTTCGGACCGCTATTCCTCTCTTAACGAATTTGACAGAATCGTTGTTTGCATGACGTCACACTGGTGCAACTTGTTTACGTTTTCCTTGCAACATTTTTGCTTCTTCTTCCATTCTTGCTCACGTTTTGGCATTTCTCTCTCGCAATTGCACCAGTGTGACGTCACACAAAAGTTATTCTCAAAAATCCTCCCTGATCGGCGCAATCTTGTATTCTATCATTCTTGGACTATTATCTGAGTAACGAAACGAATCTTGCGGCGCACAGTGTTTCGACTATATAGAGGCAGGTGGAAATAATAGTACACCTGCACCGATTTCACTGAAACTTGACATGTGCTCTAGTTTTACTTAGAAATAGAGAATTATGAAATTTTGTAAAGATGGAATAATTGCCACGCCCTCTACTCTTGTGGGCGGAAACATCAAATCTCATCCGATTTCGATGAAATTTAGTTTGTGGTCTTTATTTTATTAGAAAAACCTAAATGTAAAATATGGGGAATATTGAATTACTATAACGTTCAAAACTCACAAAAAATGTGGGCCCAGTCATTAAATGTGATGGAATTTTGGGTAATTTTTGTTTCCTGCTTTCCACTCTCAGAAAACAAAGGTTATAGAATAAAATGACTTAGGTGTCAAAACTCGCTTTTTTCCAATATCTGGTAGGGTTTTTTCATTGTTCGAAAAATTATTTTCGCTAAATTATGCAAAAAGAAGCTGAAAATCAAAAATTAAGAAAATCAAAAATTACATATATTTGCAAAGTCGCGCGCAAAGGTCAAATTATATATTCGAAAACTACATAAAATTCTATAAAATATTAGTCTAATTTCAAGACCTGACGGACCGGTACTCACACTTTTTTTTAGCATCTACATTTCAAAGTAAATTTGTTGGTAAGAAAATAGGAAAATACCAAATAAATGATAAATACCTTCACATGAATATTCCACAACATTTAGATAATTAATTACAGTTGAAAAAGAAACACTTTCTGTAATGGGTTCAGCGCCAAATGCAACTAAATTGATTAGTCGGTATCGCGCCCATTCCCGTATTTTTTTGGAAATGTATCGTTCGTGAAGAAGGGGGGTGAGTAAATAATGTAAAATTTGGTACTTATGACTTTTACTATTCCCTCTCTAAGTCAAACCGGTTTTTTTTACCAACTGTCACCATGACTTTTTTCTACCTGCCTCCATATAGTCGAAACACTGTGCGGCGTAAGGAAATGTTCGTTCGTACATATGTACATATATACATATGTATGTATACACGCAACATTTTTTTGTATCGATTCGAACAATTTGATACAATCAAGCACTTCTACCCAGTGATGGAAAAGTAGGCACAATTAGGCCATTTTTGGCCCTTACATTCTCAGAGGCACTTTTGGTAAATTCATCCTGTTTTGGCACAATCATAAAATATAGAAGTTTAGCATAAAATGCCAATATATAACAAAAAATTACATACCACATTATAGATTAAAAAATTAAAAAAGGGAAAATTAAAAGCACTTACAAATTAAAATAAGGGCTGTGAGAATTATTTGCAAACCGCTGAATTCTGAATTTTTGGAAAGATTCTAAGTTCGCAGTTTTATAGTTTATTAAATAAAAGTGGCAGTTTCTGCAATATCCAGATGATTTTTGATATTTTTTTCTGACGGTGTCATACATTTTGATCCATTTAAAAAAAATTCGAACACACTTTATATGGAAAAAATGCATAACATCGAAAACTTGGAATCTCCCTAAAAATTCTGAATTCAAAGTATTTTGTTGCGAAAACCTGCAGAGTTTTTATAATTTTTGTACAAAGTTTGAAATGCCGATTTGTGTACATTTATTGTGTACTTTTATTTAAAATCAATTAAAAAATAATCAATGAAAATAATAGGCGAAACTGGTCAAAATGTCTTTTTGCCATTACTTCGCAAATAGGTACATACATACGAGTGTAAGAATGTCAGAATTGCTGTACTTCCGTATATTTCCCTTCCGTAATTAGAATTCTGTGTAATTTTACTATGAATTTATATTTTATGTCTAATAGGCAACATAGACGGTGCGTCTGACTCGCGAGTTAACTGTGTACGTGTTCACTCGCCTTTCGACTACACACAGTTGAGTCATTCAGAGTCATACTAGAATCATGTCGGTGTAACTAACACATATTTATTTAACCGACTTCCAAAAAAGGAGGAGGTTATCAGTTCGTCGAAATATTTTTTTTTTTTTTTTTTTATGTATGTTACCGCATAACTTTGCACCACGTCAACCGATTTCGATAATTCTTTTTTCATCGGAAAGATAGTGTCTCAGAGGTGGTCCCATACTAATCTGGTTGAGATCCGATCAGTGGATCATGAGATATATATATATATAAATTTTTTTATATGGGAGTTGAAGTCGGTTTTTGTTTGCTAAAAATTACTTGTTTTTACTTAACTCATACAAACCTACTCGCGATTCAGACGCACCGTGTATGCCGCTTATAAAGAATCCCTCATAAAAGTGATTTACTGTAATAATTAAGTTAATTAATAATTTTTATATTAAGAAATAATTATTATAAAAGAACTTTAATTTTGTGGCACTTTCATATTCTTTTCGGCACAATTTTTGAAGACCATTAGGCACATTTTGAAATTCCATCCCTGCTTGTACCTCACACGAATCATGCATGCATGTACGTACATACACACGCAACACACTTCAGTATCGATACGAAAAACAGTTTCGTTACCGCACAATATGTTGTGTTGTATTGATTGACGTTGATGGTGCATATACGGAACATGCGAGTAACGAGATTATTATGTGAGTAACGATTCGGTACTTCGAGTCAGGGGTTGTATTCGTTACTAAATAACGAATACATACGGTTTGCTACAGCTCTAATATATTAGCTTCCGGCTACAAGTTGGAAAGATATAGAGGTAAATGTATTTTGGTTCGTGTCTCCCCTACGAGATGCTTTGATATGTATGTGGCGTCTGTATGTACCGTCATTTAATTTTTTTCAAACTTTCAGGAATTAAAGTACACAAAAAACTACGAAGGTTTTGTTCCAGTATGTTTTGATTCGTATTCCTTTGTGGGCGTGGCTTGTGAAGAATTAAAATCCGGGGTAGCTTCAGTATCGTTTGCTTGCCTTCCAACAACCGTCTATATTTTTCATTCATTGAAACTTCATTAACAAATTTACAAAAGAATATCTGATAAAACATATTTAACATCCATGTGAATAAGTGTATTTTTGTGAAAGTACTTCACACTTCCTCTCCTCTTCGGGAAACAAAGGCTTTAAATTGCGATAGGTGACCTGTCCAAAGTCGCGATTCATTTTCTTTCCTCAGTTTTACAATTACGGGTGAAATAAATCCAATTACAGTAAATGGACAATCATACTTAGGTCCAAGTTTGGCGGCAAAATTTTCTACCGCACTTGAAATGTGGTGTTGTCGAAGTAATACTTGGTCTCCAATTTTTGGTTTCCACTCCCGATGCCGAAGATTGTACGATTTAGCTTGCGTTTCTGCTGCTTGCTCCAAATTTCTGCGAACGATTAAAATTATTTCCTTAAGACGGATTTCTTTTTCTTTACTAGTTTCTTCCGAAATCCCGGTTGGCTGTATACTTTGATCATAAAGGGAGGATGGTAATCTTGGTTCCCTACCTTGAACAATATATGCAAGGCTGTAACCTGTGGAATTTGAAACTGCTGAATTGAGGGCTAACATAAATTCTGGAAGAAGTTCATCCCAAGTGCTATGTGCTCCGTCAGAAAATTTGAGCAATCATAGTTTTGATTGTTCTATTAGCTCTTTCTGTTGGATTTTCTTGGGGCATATATGGAGCCGTGTACCGTACACTAATGCCTAGTTTTAATAAAAAATCCTTGAACCTACGACTAGTAAATTGAGTACCATTATCGGCTAAAAAACTTTTAGGAACTCCAAAGCGCGAAAGAATGCGTTCCCGGAATGCCTTGCACAAGTTGCTTGCATTGGGCGAACGTAGTGGAACCAATTCTACCCATTTCGAAAATTTGTCAAAAAAAAACCAAAGTGTTGAATTGCCATGTTTCGAACGAGGCAAAGGACCAACGAAATCAGCGCACAGTACTTCCCATGGTTCTTTAGGTGTCGCTGAAAGCATCATACACCGCTGTACATAACGTCTTATGTCACGATGCATACCTGGCCAATAATATCGATTGATAATGCGAATAGTAGTTTTCCTTATTCCCAAATTACCAGCAGTCGGACTATCGTGGTTTTCCAAAAGAACTCGAACTCGATCAGGTTTACCTACACACAATTTCCAAGGAGTGCACTCGCTATCGTCCGTCTGAGTGGAAAAACGACGATAAAGTTTCCCATCTTCGATACAAAATCCAGGATTAGCTTGCCCATTCGTACGAACTTCTTCTATTTTCTTCTTCAGCCAGTTGCACTGCTGATCATCAGATGTTAATCGTAAATCTTCTGTTGGTTGACGTGATAATGTATCGGCGACTGTATTCAACTCACCTCTTCTATACTGCACATCAAACTGATACTGTTGTAACTCTAAAGCCCAACGTGCAATTCGGCCGGAAGGACTTTGGATTGAATTTAACCATTTTAATGCTAAATGGTCCGTTACAACTGTAAAATGGTATCCTTCAAGATACTGCCTCATTTTCCTGATGGCCCATATGATAGCTAAGCATTCTTTCTCCGTCGTAGAAAACTTTAATTCAACGGTGCTCAAATGTCGACTTGCGTATGCAATTACTCGCTCTTTCCCATCGATTTTTTGTGTTAACCCTAGAACACACAGCCGGGTACAAATGTATCCACTTTCAACTTTGAAGTGTTGTTACTTTTGAACCGCTATACCTCTATACCGCTAACTTCGGATCTAGGAAGATTATTTAGTTTTGAGTTCAAATTCAAAATTTGAACCAGATCGGACCATTGGTTCAGGAGCTACAGCCTTCCAAACACATTATATACGTAAACACACACCCGGGATACGTTTGTACCCCAATAGTAAAAATAATAAAAAAAAAACATTTTTTATATTATTTTTTTATTTGAAAAATTAAAAATATTCATTTCACACATTATATTATTGACTTTATTATAAAAATTATAAAAATGCATCTTATATCTAAGGAAAATCATGGCAAATAGAGCAATTTGTTGATGTGACCGAATGTTCAAGACACATTGGCTTCTTACATTTGTCGCACAGCTTTCTGGTTTTTCTACGGCGTTTTTCCTCTTGTGCGTAACATAAATAGCAAGATCCGGACACAGGTTTTGGCGTGCGCGCTGCGGCAGATGTTGATGCTGCTGTTGACTCCATTGATTCCACCGGTCGGTTGAAATATGCTTCAATAGCAATTTTAGTCGAAAAATTTCGCGTCACTTGACGATTTATGGCTCTGGCTTCAATAATGGGCATACACAATGCTTCAGCCAAGCTGCGCAGGATCTGCTTACGCTTGTTGTTTGTTCTCCAAGGCAACATAGGGTTATTCAAATCGTAGACAATGTAGGCTGCAAGAGCTGTAATGTCCAACATGTTGAAGAACATCGCTAGTGGCCATCGTTTTGTTTGTCTTTGTGTTGGATATTCCGCAAACATTTGGTCCATTCGATCAACACCACCTTTGGTACGATTATAATATTCAATTATTTCAGGTTTCCCACTGTCAGCTATTTCAGCATCATTATGCATGGTCGAAAGCAAAATTACTGCTTTATTTTTTTTGGGAACATAAGAGCACATTGTCAAATTATTTTTGAAGCCAAATGTCGTTGAACCAATTGTCCTGTTTTTGTTCTGCTTCATTTCTTGAGGAATATATGATTTGTTTTTGCGCAAAGTTCCAACGATCGTGAGTTTCCAGGTGAGAAGCAGTTCTGCAACTGGCAAGGTCGTAAACAAATTGTCCATTGTAATGTTTCGGCCACTTCCTTGGTATTTGGCAGACAAATCCTTCACCACTCGTTCGCCTTGGTTCGTTTCCCTACCAGTTTCTGCTTGGCCAGTATATATTTGTCCATGCAGTGGATATGCATTTGTGGCATCGCAAATCCACCAAACCTTGATACCATATTTAGCAGGTTTTGACGGTATGTACTGCGTAAACCGTGTGCGTCCACGGTAAGGAAATAATTGTTCATCAATCGTCAAGCATGAGCTGGGCTTGTAATGTGCAGCAAGATTATTGTTCATCATCGTCCATAACTCACTGATCGGTGCTGCTTTATCAGTTAGTAAGCGTGTTGCACGAGTGTTTTTATCGTCAAATCTTAGGAACCGCAATATCGAACAGAAACGGTTGACTCCCATTGTGGCGCGATATAAAGGCTAGTTTTTGACGCTCCATAAATCTCGAACATGTTCTCCATTGCTATGGTTCGCACCAGTCATAATAAGTATGCCAAAAAATGCATACAGCTCTGTTATTGACATAGGCGTCCATGACTTAGGAGTTGTGTTTGGATGCGCATTGTTGTAAGCATTATAAGTTTCTTTTGCTAACTTATTTGTGTGGCGCATAATTATATCAGCCATTTCAACGTTCATGAAACATTTGAATGTTTGCTCTATTGACAACATTTCAGTGCATCTAGCTGGTCCAGAACGTTCTCTTATAATATTTTGTCTGAGTACCTGACGACTTACATTTGGTTCTTTCATCCACTCAGTACCATCACGTGCAACAAATTTTTCGGCACTAGCAGGTAATTCATTATTTTCTTCTACTTCTTCTTCTTCATCGTCTTCTTCATCATCCTCATAGTCCGCATAATCAGGTAATACTACTGCGGCACTTTGCGAAACTTCAGCATCGTCATCAGCAATTTCAATGTCATTGATTTGAATTTCTTCTTCATCTTCTGAGTCAAAGTCATAGGGAGCGTCATCGTCACAAATTTCATCAAATAAAGATTGTATATATGATTCTCGCTGTTCCTCAGTTAGCCTGCATAATAAAAAAAATTAGTATATGTTTACATTGTTGCTTATTTTACATTTTTTACCTTCTATATGCTGCACTTGATAAATATTCGTTTCTTCTTGAAGTCATTTCGTATCCAGTTATTTATAGTTTCAGTTATATTTATTTTCACTTATATTTTCACTTCTTACACTTTTGAGCACCAAAACAATAATGAAAATATCAACAGGCAGCATTTATAACAACACCTCGTGTGAAAACAACCCTTGCAGCTGCATATAAAATACAAAAACCAGTTATACCAGTGTATTTGCTACCTACGTACCCATACCTTGCGCGACCTTTTTGCACATATCTTTTGAACCAGGTAGAATATTTCAATGAAATAAAAACCAAAATGTGTATTCGTTGTTACTCTACAAGTATATTATTATAAATTATATTATTTCGTTTTGCATTTATCAGGACAACAACAAAAACAAAAATCCACTGTTGCATGTCCTGACTTTATTTGCCCATATCGCTGGAACCAGTAGGAATATTCGAATGAAACAAAAGACAAAATACTTGTTATATATTAAAATATACATTTCAAAAAAAAAAAATCATAGAAATCGGTTGAATAGCATTAAAAAAACCGCAAAATAAGGTCCCGGGTACAAACGTATCCCGGGTGTGTGTTTACGTGGTATTTTCTGGGTGTGTGTTCTAGGGTTAAGACTGCCCCCAAACCGTAATCGCTGGCGTCAGTCTGAAGAATGAATTTTTTCCGTAAAATCAGGACATGCCAAAACAGGTGCTTCTGTGAGCTTGAGTTTGAGGTCATCAAAAGCCTTTTGATGTTCCTCCTTCCACTCCCACTTTGATCCTTTCCGCAACAAATGGTTTAAAGGGTGTGCTATTTGAGAAAACTCTGGTACAAATCTTCGATACCATGAAGTGGTACCAATAAATCGACGTAACTCTCGAATATTTTGTGGTACATGCAGGTTTCTTATAGCATCTATCTTTTCAGGATCCGTGTGAACTCCATCTTCACTAATTATATGGCCCAGGTATCTAGTTTTGCGTGTGAAAAACGAACACTTATCGACATTAATTCGCAGATTAGCTGCACGTAGTCTTCGAAACACTTCTGCTAGCATTGATTTATGTTCTTCGAAAGTTTTACCAGTAACAATTATGTCATCCAAATAAGCAAAAACGAAAGGTTCAAGATCAGCACCGATTACTTTATCCAGTGCACGTTGAAATGTGGCTGGAGCCGAGTGTAAACCAAATAGCATAACACGCCATTGGAAAAGTCCACGACCTGGTACTGCAAATGCGGTAAACTGCTTACTGTTTTCTTCCATCGGTATCTGCCAATAACCATCTTTCAGATCAAGGCTGCTGAAATACTTAGCATTGCGAAGTCGATCAAGGATGTGTTGTATTCGTGGAAGAGGATATGCATCTGGTACAGATTTTGCGTTAAGTTGTCTGTAATCGACGCACATTCGCCATTGTCCATTCTTTTTTTTAACCAATACAATAGGAGCACTGAAAGGACTCTGTGAAGGTTCAATACAACCTTTTCCAAGTAAATCGTCCACCTTTTCGATGATAACACTTTGCATTGCAGGATTTCGAGGAAAATATCGCTGTTTAATTGGCCGATCGTCTTTCATAACAATTTTGTGTGTGGTAACATTCGAAGGCCCCTGTACCTCTTCAAATTTCATTAATTCGTTTTGCAAAAATTCTTTAATCGATGCCTCTTCTGAAATTTCTTTTGCCAACGTACATTTAAGATGTTTCGCGGATGTACTAATTGGCGGTAATTGAAGCTTTGCATTCCCAAATGATATAAAAGTATTCATTTCTTTCAAGAAATCCAATCCAAGAATGATGTCATCTATAACCGACTCCATAACCATAAATTGAAATTTTGATAACATTTTGTTAAACTGCAAATCCGTTTCTAAAAACGAATTTAATTTCCTCTGTAAACCCGTTTGCCATCCGAATTTTTCTTTTCAGTGATTTAAGTTTGTAATTTAAATGAAAACGAGAAACAAACTCTTGGCTGATGAAACTCCGCGAAGATCCCGTATCAATTGTGGCTACCGCTTTAATATTTTCAAGTTGAATGATGGCAATGATTCTGTTGTTGTTGTATCGGAGAGTACCTACTGAGATGTCTGAGACCTCGATTCCCCTCCATTCAATCGAAGCCTGGGTTGGTTTCCCGCATCTTTTTTGCAACAGTCAATCGTCTTTATGTTACGACGACCACAAACCCAACAAAAGTAAACTTTTGCTTGTTGACAATCCTTTGCAAAATGTCCTTGACCAGCACAACGATGGCATACGTTTCGCATGTGGTTTGGTTGTTGTTGCAAAGCATTTGACGGTTCTTTCTGTTGGTCTAATTGATTCATTTTTACAGCTTGTCTATTTTGATCCTTTAATATTTCTTCAAAGTCTTCAGCCAATGATGTTAGTTGCGTAAGAGAATCAAAGTCCGCTCTCTTGATGTAGAGTTGGTAATCAGGCTTACTATTGCGATAAATTCGTTCCAATTGCCGTCCCTCAGGAATTTCCGTATGTCGCATCAAGTCACATAAGCTTAAAACATAGTCCTTGAAAATTTCGTTTGGCTTTTGACGACGAGTTCTGATTTGATCCTCCAGGGTTTCAAAGTAACGTGGTGGCAAAAAGAATTTCAAGAAATCGTCCTTGAAATCTTTCCAGCATGGCCAGTTTCGCCTGCAGTTGCGATACCAGAGCAAACCCTTGTCTTTGAGTAACTCGGGCATGGTTTTCATAACCATATCGCACGGCAGAGCATAAACTCCGATCAGTTCTTCAACTCGTTCGATGAAAAAGATAGGATCTTTCATACCGTCAAATTTGATTGACCGTTTTCTGACTTGGTCAATAACTGCTGCATACGGAGGTTTGCTGTTAGTTACTGAATATTGCCCCTCCAATTCGGTATTTCTTGGTTCAACAGGAATTGCATCATCACTATTGGATAGTTGTCCGGAAGAAGATCCCGCTGAATACTGTTGTTCCAATTCTCTTAACTGCCGTTGAATATCCTCTGTGTATTCGCTGTCGAAGACGAAGGCTGATAAGCGTTTCCGCATTTCGGCTACGCTGCCAGAATCTTGAATTGAAAAAGAATGCAGGATACCCACAATCTCGTCCCTGTGTAGATTATAAATCCATTTGGTTCTTATCCTCTCGGGCGCCATCTGTGAAGAATTAAAATCCGGGGTAGCTTCAGTATCGTTTGCTTGCCTTCCAACAACCGTCTATATTTTTCATTCATTGAAACTTCATTAACAAATTTACAAAAGAATATCTGATAAAACATATTTAACAACCATGTGAGTAAGTGTATTTTTGTGAAAGTACTTCACAGGCTGTTGCCTGAAATTCGAAAAAAGGCAATTTTTTAAACGACCACTGAAGCCGGACTACTCAATCCATGTCATTGATGTGGATATCAGTAGAAGGGTCTTCAAACAAGCTATCTAACGCTATCTTTTGTGTTTATAAGATATAAATATGCCATAACTTTATCGCCTGAAAACCCAAAATCTGGCAGCTGAAAATATACATTTCGGGCATTTTCTCAAACCTGGTCAGTCGATTTTATTCTAAGTTTCCAAAAATCTAGTCCAAAACGGAAAATCTTTTTTTATTTATTCGGAACGTTGCGAAATGCCGTCAACTGCTAGAAACACAAAATAAAAAACAGAACTTTTGCAACGATTCGTATGAATAAAAAAGATCTTCCCTACGTTTCCAAGGCAGTTAAAAAATGCGTATAATTTTTGTCACGAAATTGATATCATAAATTTTGTGTTTCTAATTCAGCTTTCGTCACTCGAAAATTTTACCTCAAAAAGGTGTTTTATTTGATAAAGATATAAGTCAAAATTAGATTGTATGGAATTTTTATCGGAAAACTTAAAAAAAACATGTATTTTTCTTAATTTTTCCAGCATTGACCATTCCTAATTTTTAAAATTTCAATGAACGTTGTAAAATATATTCTATTGCTCTTAAATCACTTTTATTACCGAACAAATTGATGCCCAATTTTTGGATATAGGATACAAATTTTCTAAGTGAGGCAACTCTTTAATATTTACTTATAATGCGGATTTACTATGGCTCTTCAGCAAAAAAGTGTATATCAAATACGTGAAGTATATCTGGAAACCCAATTCACTGATCTCCATCAAATTTAGCATACACATTGCTCTTGACCTTATTAAGCACCACATGGAAAATTTTTGAAATCAGCAATAGCCACACGCTTCTCCCACGTAACGGTAATTTCAAAACTCAAAGTTAGCGATAATTTAAGAGGAATGGTTTCTGTCCGATTTCAAAATGGTTCACGATATGCTTAAGGATGTCGAGGACAATGTATATACCAAATTTGGTTTGTGAGATTTAAGTGGGCTTATTTTCCAAAAATTTTATTTCGGCCAAACACTAACACAATGTGTAAGGGTCAATCTATTGTTATTATTATTACCTAAGTTTAAATTTTTGAAATTAGTGATTACAAAATTTGGTAATATATCGAGGGCTTATATTTAATACAACCTATCTGCAATTCTCACAAAAACTACTTTCTGGTATGAGAACGCATCATGGACTTAACTTTCATCACTGATCTTAATTTTTACTTTGCAATTCAATAACAAATTCTTTTAACAAGCGATATACATACAAGGTCGGCATTAACACAATCTATGACAGTTAAGTCTTAGGTAGATTTTTATATCAGAATCTTATTTTTCTGTAAATTGCAGAGAGGTTGTATTGAATAGAGGCATTTCATGTCACCGCGGCCACCTCTGTGCGCGACCTCCAAGGATTTGGACGACAGTCGAAGAGATTGAAGGTGTAGGTGAAATGAATATACGTGCAGCATATTTTGCCGATATGACGTAGGGTTGCCTATTTACACGGGACTTAAATTTTAAGAAAACGTCATACATACCTTTCTTTAAAGTGCTGTATCTTGGAAACCTTTTAACGAAATTTTATGAAAAAATTTTATTTGTTCCGTCTTATTATAGGCTTGAATTATAAATTTGTCACATTAAATTGATTTATCTATTTTTTTTGATTATGACGTTTTTAATTTTATTTTTTTCATAAAAACATTCTCTATAATGTTAACTTTAAGTACCGAAGTGGGAGTAATCCGCTACGAAGCCGTATGGACTCTAGATCGTCTAACGCTCGATTCAAATGATAAATAGACATTGAAATTTTATAAAATTGTATATTTTTGAAAAAGGAAATAGGGATGGGTAAATTCGATATTCGAAGCTTCGAGATTCGATATTTAATCGAATTTTAGCTCCAAAATGGCGAATTTTTGAAATCGAACTTTGTGGTGCTAAAATTCGGATAAAATCGAATTTTTATAAAAAAATCGAATTTCGGCTTTATTCGCAAAAACTCTGCAACTTTCATCTTTCTGACTAAACCTGACTTCAATATGTGTGTAAACATGCATATGTATAAGTGTATAAGTTCTTGTAAAGCAAGAAAAATAAATAAAAGTACATTGTACTTCTCAAAAAGTTAGTTTCAATACACATTTTGGTAATTTTTTTAACTGAGTCAAAAAAAAAATACATGATATACATTTTTGGATTTTCTCTGAAATTTTTTGAGAAAAAAATACTTCCTATTTGTATTCATTTTTGGTTGTGAGGCTAAGATACGGATAACTAATCACTTTAATGTAAGTTCAATTGAGTCTCTTTTTCGGTTTGAGCTATCATTACAAAGAAACTTTTAAATTTCCAGTAAAAAAAAAAATTTTAAATTCGATAAAATTCGAATTAAATCGAATTTGTGCCACCAAATTTCGAATCGAATAATCGAATGGTTGGGCAATGTTCGAAATTCGGTAAAAATCGAATTTCAACCCCCCACTACCCATCCCTAAAAGGAAAGGTGTGTAGAAAACAAAAACAATATGAATGATCCTATTATATTTACTAAAGGGCTGAAATCACAAAAATGCATTCAAGGAAATTGCAGAATTGAGCTTTGCTGCAAGTTCACATGGGAAATCTGCTTGCGATGGGATTGGAGGAAATTTTAAGAGATTAGCAGCTGTAGCAAGTCTTCAGCTCCCAACGTCACAACAAATTCTTACAACCTAGGCCCTCTACCTCTGTAATTATAATTAAAGCCCATAATAAGACGGAACAAATACATTTTTTTTTCATTAGGTTTCGTTAAAAGGTTTCCAAAATATAGCACTTTAAAGAAAGGTATGTATGAAGTTTTCTTAAAATTTAAGTCCTGCATATATATTCATGTCACTTAGACCTTCAATCTCTTCAACTTTCAACCAAATCATTAGAGGTCGCGGACAGAGGTGGCCGCGGTGACATGAAATGCCTCAATTAATATGAGTTTATTTTAAATTTACCCGATTAAAACGCCCAACAACCAAAGTTTGACAATAAATCTTTATACATAAGTATTGTATATTGAGTGAAAAATAGGCAGTCTATCACTATCAATTACGAAGATAACATTTTTTAATATAAAAAATGGAGAGTTCAGAAACTACAATAAACCTATTTTATTACAACGCTTTTATTAACTTGCAATGTTGTGTGTCCAGACACCATTTATTGCTATAAAACCTTCGCTTTGCAAAGATCCTATAAAAAAGTCTAGTGCATAGGGCGACATCTACCTCTCAACCGACGCTACAGCGGAAATGGACGACACGCCATTTCTATACATATGTATATGCATGTGTGTATTGCAAAATTTTATACAGACAAGACTAAAAAGTAGAAAATAAATAATATAAAAAAAACTTTTAATGTACAACGCTTTTATAAATGGACTAAAAAGTAGAAAATAATATTTCTCAGTTCGATAGAATTTGTTCTGATAACTTTTGATTTTGAAATTTTAGCAAAAGTTATTATAAACCATTTATGAGATTGAAAATGGAGGCGTGGAGCGCATGCAATACAAAGCATTAGATTTAATCGACAATAGTCAAACTACATAACATAGACCTAAAGTTTCTACAGAGAAAGTACAAATTTGAGATCGATTTTAAGCGGTCGTTATTCATATATCCACATACATACATATATTACCCTTCATATCAATTCAGGTCTATTACATGCGCCCCACAATTTTCAGTTTCAATCTCATATGGTTTATAATAACTTTTGCTAAAATTTCAAAATCAAAAGTTATCAAAACAAATTCTATGGGACTGAGAAATATTATTTTCTACATTTTAGTCCATTTATAAAAGCGGTGTACCTATATTAAAAAGTTTTTTTTTATATTATTTTCATGTTGTACTCGACGCTACATACAATCTAAACTAACAGCCGTATTCTAATAAAACTACAAACCTTAGCTCATCAGTGCTGTGATATCTACTGCGCCTCAGAGTTTGCGGCTGCAACAAATATGCCGCTACAATAAAAATTTTTCAGTTTTAGTGTGTTTTTCTAGCACTTAAAATCTAACTTTTGCGGCACATTTTGCGGCGCACTAGAAATCACAACAGTGATGAGCTAAGATTGGTAACTGGGTCAGAAGAGAGGGGTATAAATATCGTTAAGATTCTGAGATCATTTTATAATTAGAGATTAACGGGTGACGATTCGATGGCCGAAGTGGGGAGTGTTATAACTGGTTGCGGATCGAGGAATGCCTGGTCCAAGCCAACTGCGGCCAAAGGGTCAGATGTCTCATTTCCAGGCACTCCCTAGTTTCCCGGCATCCAGAGTAAAGCAAGCTCGTTATCTTTACCAACATAATTTAGTCGAGACTTGCATTGCCGAACTAGTTTTGAAGTACTTAGATAGAGGGCTGGCCAATGCCTTAAGTGCAGCTTGGCTCCCTCCACCTATTTTCCACCACGTAGTCTATGACTTTGGGGATTGCAAATACCTCAGCCTGGAAGACCGCATATTCCCCAAAAGAAAAAGTGAAGCTATTCCCCATTAACTTCGAAAAAATACTCCAGATCCTGACACTGAGTCAGTTTTGGAGCCATCAGTCAAGATTCGACAATGTGCGAGTGCGGGCTCAGTGCTGGAATTAAACCAGCATCCCCTATCCTGTAGCATTGAAAATACACAAGTGCTCAAATATCTGCCGCCGGCAATTTCCGCATCGCCCACTCAGTGTTATACCAACATCCGTTTTTTTGGTCCTCAGGTGGCCTTTAAGGCTTCCCCACGTACGCCGACACGAAGTGACGGTAAGTGCACCAGTGCGCCAAGAGCACTATACATTAAAGTTAAATAAATAGACTATCAAGCAACAATTTAGGTTCTTTACTATCGAGATCAGATGAATTTCCGTGGACCCCCATATTTGTTCACGCCAACCTGGACCACTTTTTGATTCACGGTAGTATACGGAAAATTTTATTTTTTTTAGTTTTTTATTTAGATTAACGTCTTGTCCGGCTATTTGGTATACAAGTATGTAGAGCCATGAATTTAAAAAATACATTAGGTTTTAGTTGAGATATTCGCCTTTGACCACTACATATATTCTGTAAATTTCCCAGTACTGCAATGCTTTTGCCATTCACTTGGGGGTGGCCAGAATGCTTACGGTTCAAATCGCAGCTCAATTCGTCCGGATATTTATATCCACGTATCCCCTGGGTAGAACGTATAACCCACGTGCGTTGGGTTTGGGTCCCGCACTTTAAAACCCTACCCAATGAAAAAAGACCATGCCTCTGATGATACCCCCTTCTTTTGATGACGATCATGGCAAACGTAGAAAGGACTATTATTTGAGGGTATGCACTAGAGGTGTCACACCATCGATAGTTTTGATAGTTTTCAGAAAAACTATCAATATTCACGATAGTCTCGAAAAAAACAAAACTATCGATAGCACTATCGATAGCGCTAAATCAGTTAGGTTGCTTTGTTTTTACAGGATCATAGTGAAATAAATATTATCTTATAAAGTTATAATCATTCAAAATTAAGTAACTGCATAGCCGAAATACTTCTCTTTTTAGAAAGTTCAAAACCAAACACAAGTTATACAAACAACAGGATTTACGATTAACACATGTATGTATGTTGGCCTAAATGCGTGCCTATTTGAATATGACGTCGACATCACACTAAAAACCAAAATTTTTAATTCAAATTAAAAAATTCAGGTATTACCAACAATAGTTCGATATTTTTGATAGTATAAGAAAAAACTATCAATGAGTATTGATAGTCTAAAAAAATTGAAACTATCGATACTATCGATAGTGCCATCGATAGTTTGACAAATCTAGTATGCACCTGGAATATCCGGACCCTTAATAGGGATGCTGCCCGGTTGGTTGATGTCCTCGGGAAAATAAAGACTGACATCACCGCCATCCATGAAATGCGATGGACGGGGCAAGACAAGGTAAGCGTGTCTCCTTGTCCGATTTGGCTCATATTCGAGATATAAATATTGGTAAAGGTAGGGGCAATATCTACTATTGGAGAAAAAGAGAGGAAACAAGTGGCGCTGTCAAGTGAAGTCAATCGGAGACACCAAGGATCAAAGTTAAATTACCACCGTTAAATCAATCACCAGAACGATTGCGGTCTTTGCTTTACGGCGACTAAACAGAATAAAGACAATTCTTGATAAATGCCTACAAATACAATTGTAACACTTCTAAGGTAATTCGTCTGAAATAAGTCTGTGTATATTGGATTTCTGTAGACTAATGATACTCCCCCATTTTGATATTGCCACAAATTGTACTATACAGATTCAAGGACGATTAACCATCGAACCAGATAATTGTTGCCACAAGAACTTCTTCACGGACATAACGCTTTAATTAGGTTATTTAAAACGGCAATGGAGGATATGCCTTCTGACGACCACAAAACCAAACGTGAACGTGATTATTGGTAAAATCCAAATGTTTAAATAAAACCCAGTGCGTGTAGTCCCTACGCGCGGAAGAAGTGAAACTTAATAGAGGAATTTCAGAAAGAAAGAAATGTGTGATATACGTACACATGTACATATTTTCTAATACACTAAATACATATTTATTTTAATTTTTTTAACGAGCTTTAATTTTTTATTTTTTATAACCAATTGCTAAGTTTAGTTATTATTTTTGGCTGAGAAAACATGCATATCTACAATATTAACTAGTAGATTGTGGTAACTAAAGTAAGATATAAAACGTTTTATTTCAATATTATTAATATTTCTAGAAAAACTGCATCAATGGTAGTCGCTAATTTGGTTGTTGGAACATATCTACCAATAACCATTTCCAATGAAAAGTTTTCTTTCACAAATTTTGTCAGTTCATCATACATGTATTCGGCCAGCGGAGAGTTTACGTTGAAATCTCCTGCGAGAATTACAGGTCGATCATAACAGTCTACTTATTTTTATATTCATCTTCATCTTCATCTTCATCTTCATCTTCATCTTCATCTTCATCTTCATCTTCATCTTCATCTTCATCTTCATCTTCATCTTCATCTTCATCTTCATCCTCATCTTCATCTTCATCTTCACCTTCATCTTCATCTTCATCTTCATCTTCATCTTCATCTTCATCTTCATCTTCATCTTCATC
>NW_023458568.1:17169068-17180877 GCF_013731165.1 Rhagoletis pomonella | reverse complement strand
AAAATCGCTGTTACAATTTTTTTTTTAATTTTCCTACCAAATTTAACAATTTTTCTGGGTTAATCGCTATGTTTCGCACGTTCCTGGCCGTGATCTAAGCGTCATACAAAACAAATGTAGGTATGCAAGTTGTGAAGAATGAAATTCGCTACAACTTTTGAATTTCAATATGCTACGTATTTTCAACAGAAATTGTCAAAAAATGGCGAAAACCGAGGCAATGTAATTTTTTTTTGGAGTTTTTGCTAATTTTTTACAATAAAAAATGCTATTTTGAAAAAACCTTCTATATAACAAATGTGGAAAATTTAATTATCTACATATCTGTATATAACCATTTTTTACGAAAAATGCAAAATAAGCTTGCAAATTGGAAAAAACCCAATAAAACTTAACCCAAGATGGTGGAATGTTGCCAAATGAAATTTAGGGGCAAGACTGTGGATCCATGATCTACGTGTCAAATAGAAGTAAACTGCATCAAAAAATCGCTGTTACAAATTTTTTTAAATTTTCCTACCAAATTTATCTAATTTTACTGGGCTAAAAGTGATTTTATTTATTTTTCTTGCTTGCTTTGCAAAAACAAAAGAAATTTGTACATACTTCACGTTAAATACTTATACAATCATACGTACGTTTATAACGAATAAAAAGTCTTACATTTAACGGCAACGAGATCTTTAATTTAACAAGGAACTAAAAAGATAACACTGTGATAGTTTTTTTTCAAACATTTTCAAAGACATGGGCGGAGAAGACGGTTTCACCCTATTTCGGGTATGGGGAATCGAACTGCATCATTCGTTTTTTAAGTTTTCTGCCACGCCTTCATACAACTTTTTTTTTGAAAAATTTGCTCCTATGGACATTTTTCAGGTGTTATACCCTATTTTATGGTTTCTAACTTTTATCGGCGAAATTTCTTTGAAAAAAGGAGTGTTTTATTTGAACAGAAGACTTACCCAACATAATTATATTGGCTTATGAAAAGCTGTCTTGGCTTGTATATTGAACTAGAGGCATTGCCATTTGGCATCAGAAATTTTCTGCTTCAGCCAATCAGAAATACTCAAAAACTTACATTTGACACTGCAACTTGTCAAAATTAGGCTAATATAGGAAATAAGCTAATTTCGTTTTATTTGACCAAGATTTAAATAGCTATTAGCTTGTGATGGTTAAATAAAACATGCCTAAAGTTGTTTAGAACATCTCACTTTTAGGTGGAAAATCCGAAAGCATTTTTGGAAATTTAAGTCTAAATAACAAAATCTATTTTTATAACATATTACATTATTATTATTATTATAAAATATTATGTACATATTTCACTTTTAGAGGGTGGATCAATTCCAAAGTGACTTAATGTCAATTGACATTATTTCACTTTTGCCTATGTATTAATGTCATTGGCATTATTGCACGTCACCACGTTTATCGAAGTTCCTATAGTTCCATTTTCTTGGATAATTTCAATTCATTCGCCGCATCGAAAATATCGATTTTTATGTGCGAAACATCGATGCAATATTTCGTTGCATCATATCGAAAAAACGTGGATGTATTTTATTGACTTGCCTCCCTAATGAAAATATGGTGCCACACACAGTGATGCCAAATTTAGTCAGAAAGAAAAAGTTGCAGAGTTGCTTTTTGCAAATTAAGACGAAATTCGATTTTTTCTAGTAATATTCGATTTTATCATTGAGAGTGAATTACTTGTTTTCACTTAAGTGGTGACCTCGACGTTAAAACGCGTAGTACGGATTAAATTGAAATGTTCAACTCTCCGATACTAGCAACTATAACCAGGAGCGTCACGAGACGCGGATTGCATGAACCAGAACAACAGGAGCCTGCTCAGCACGAATCAGCGCAACAAGAGGAAGACTTTGCTGACGCTTCCAACTTTATGGCCAATCCAACGAATACGGAAGCAGCAACGTTAATTAAGTCGCAACGTTAATTATCACAGATCGCTCCAGTAAATGCCAATTTTTAATTGATACCGGTGCAGATATTTCCTTAATTTCTTCTTCGGCTTTCAAAAATCTGAGAAGGTCTTCCTCCGTACTTTAAGCAGCAAACAACAGTCCAATTCCATCTTTTGGCACCATTCGAATAGCGATCGATTTTGGTATTCAACGAAAATTCGAATGGACGTTCGTTATAGCACTAACGCATCACAATATAATTGGAGCAGAATTTTTAAACAATCTCGGTCTAATTATTGATATTAAAAATTCGTGCATAGTGGATACTCTCAGCAATTTTCAAATGAAATGTGACAGCATTTTAAGTGTAGATTCCACTTCATTCAAAACGTTTGATTCATCCTCACCATACTGTAAGCTCCTAGCTGAGTTTCCTTATATAACTCAGCTGAACAAAATTGCATCATCTTCATCTATGATGACCGAACATGTCATCGAAACACGTGCTCCACCTGTCACGTCAAAACCTCGTCGACTTACTGATGAGAAACTAAAAGCCGCAAAAGAAGAGTTTTCTTTCCTCGCGCAGCTCGGCATATGTAGACCATCGAAAAGCCCATATGCTTCGCCATTTCATATGGTTCGCAAACCAAACGGTTCCTGGCGTCCCTGAGGGGACCATAGAGCGCTAAACGCTCGGACGATTCCAGATAAATATCATTTACCACACATTCAAGGCATTAGTAACATTATGTATGGAAAGTGTATATTTAACAAAATCGACCTAAATCGTGCTTATAATCAAATTCCAACCAGAATACAGGATATTTCGAAAACGGCTATCATAACAACTTTTGGTCTCTTCGAATTTACACATATGACATTCGGCCTGTGTAATGCAGCACAAACATTCCAGCGTTTCACGCATGAGGTTTTATCGGATTTGGAATTCACATTTTGTTATCTTGACGACATTTGTGTAGCATCATCCTCTCCAGTCGAACATTTACTTCATTTGAACACAGTATTTGAAAGGTTACGCAACTTTAACCTCACATAATAATAATAATAATAGATTGGCGCTTACACATATGTTGGTGTTTGGCCGAGCTTCTCCTCCGATGTGTGGCGTGCGCCTTGATGCTGTCACATAAAGCGGAGGGACCTACAGTTTTACGCCGACTCCGAACGGCGATTGTATTTTTATGAGAAGCTGTTTTTAAAAGCAGAAATACACTCGGAGGTTTGCCATTGCCTGCCGAGGGACGACCGCTGTTACGAAAAAACCTTTTTCTATATTTTTTGGGATGCTGCTTTGACCAGGGCTTGAACCCAGGCGTTGCGGAGTGGAAGCGCGCACTGCTTACCACTTCACCATAGCGGCCGACAACCTTACCATAAATCCATCAAAATGCTAATTTGGAAAATCTGAAATCCTCTTCTTAGGACATATGATTTCAAGTTCAGGCATAGCACCGAATCCAGCAAAAATTGAAGCCATCAGGAATTTTCCAATTTCAACGAAAGTTTTGGAGCTTAAAGGTTTTCTCAACATGACCAATTTCCATCGGAGATTCATTTTACATGCCATTGAACATCAGCAACCCCAGGTAATAAGAAAAAGGCCAAAAGCCCGATTGTTTTGACGCCTGAAACAAAACCACTTCGAGAAATGTAAGCAAGCACTAGTCAACTTTACTCTTCTCGCTCATCCTCAATCCAGAGCAGAAATCGTATTATGCAGCGATGCCAGTAACACAGCAGTAGGCGCAGCTTTACAACAAATTGTCGAGAATCAACCGCAACCCCTTGGTTTTTTCTCAAAAAAATTATCTAATGCTCAACAAAAATATATCACACATGATCGAGAGTTATTGGCAATATATTTAGCGCTGAAACACTTCAGGTTTGCTTTAGAAGGGCGCGATTTTTTAATCTGGACAGATCACACATCGTTAACGTTCGCATTTTCGAAAAAACAAGACTCATCACTACCTCGCCAAGTTCGGTACTTAGATTATATAGGTCAATTTTCAACTCGTATTGAATATGTTCCCGGAAAGGATAATATTACAGCCGATAAATGCGTTGCAATCATTGAATGCAGTTATCGATTTCGAAGCTATCGCAAAAGAGCAGCGCAAATGCACTGAATTAAAAACTTTTCTTGAGTCTAAAACAACTTCTCTTCAGCTTAAAAGTATTAATTTTCCTGCAATTTCAAACTCTATTGCTTGCGATTTTTCGACGTCTAATGCAAGACCTTTCGTTCCACGATCTTGCAGAGAAAATGTGATTGCAAAAATACATAGCATTGCTCACACCGGGATTAAAGCTAAAAGCAAAAGCAAAAAGATATTGCAAATTTTATTAAAAAATTCATCAATTACCAACGTGTAAAGATACAAACACACACGTCAACACCTTTACATAGATATATGCTAATATATATAATATTGATTTAATTGTCCCCTTGCCTCCATCAAACGGCTATCGTTATTGTCTTACAGTTATTGACCGGTACTCAAGATGGTCTGAAGCATTTCCAGTTACCGATATCAGCGCAGAGGCTTTAGCCAGCAAACTCGTAAGTGAATGGATATCACGTTTTGGCATTCCACTCCGCATTACTTCTGATCAAGGTCGTCAGTTTACTTCTACACTTTTGATTGAGCTATCCAAACTTTTGAGAATCAGGCACATAAAAACAACAGCTTATCATCCGCAAGCGAACGACTTAATAGAGTGATGGCACCGAACATTCAAAGCATCTCTAATGTGTTTTAATACCATCAGGTGGTCCCAACATCACAGCAGATTCATTCCGCAGAACGAATTTGTTAAAACCTTAACAAATATAATGCGGTGGATACGTCCATCAGATACGGCAAATCACACAGTTAAAAAACCATTTTTATACCCGAGCGCACTTGTGCACAAAATGATCAGGATGAAAAGAGAAATCGATTAAGCGGTGACTGTCTGTCCGTCCGTCCGTCCGTCTGTGCACACGATAACTCGAGTAAAAATTAAGATATCTGAACGCAACTTGGTGCGTGTACTTCTTTCGGGCGTAGGACCGATGGTATTAAAAATGGACAAAATCGGACAATAGCCACGCGTACCTCCCATATAACGGTAATTTTCAGAAATACGAAAACTGCGATATTTTAGTAACTACACTCAAAATTGATATTTACAAAAATTTTTAGACGAAAAATAAGAATATTATAAATTGTTGAAAAATGGGCGTAGCCACACCCACTTATGGTTACATGCGTATATCTTGGCAACCGCTGCACCAATTTCTTCCAAACTTGGCACAGTTGTTGGCCTTGGTACAGGATACCAAATGGCCGAACATTTTTTAAATCGGACTATACCACGCCCACATTCCATGTAAGGGTAATTTAGAGAAATACGAAATCTTCGATAAATCAGTAAATATTAAACCTAATATATTCAAAATTGACGCTTGCAACAATTCCTTACCAAAAAATACGTTTATGATAAAATTTTGGAAAATGGGCGTGGCACCGCCCACTTATGATCACATATAAGTATCTCGGTAACCGTTCTACCAATTTGTACCAAACTCGGTATGGTTATTGTGCTTGCCACATAAAAGCAAAACGTTCAAAATTATTGAAATCGGACTTAAATTACGGCTTTTCATATAACGGTAAATTTTAGAAATGCTTGAAACTTCAATATTTCGAAATTTAAGGACGCTAATTTACTCAAAATTGATACACCCGGCTTACTATGTAGCGGTGGCTTTCGGAAAGGTAAAAAACATATATTTAATATTTGTATTTAATGTTCGGCTCCGCCCGAACTTAGACTTTCTTAATTGTTTAATTCTAATTTAATAAATTCAACGCATGTCTTTGTTCGAAATGATGCAATTTCTCCTGCACTTACTCTACCATACGATGGTTCGTATCAGGTCAAAAAACGAAATTCTAAATTTTACACAATCATTATTAAAGCAAAGCCAATCAATGTTTCATTAGATCGCCTTAAACCAGCATTTTTACCAAGTACTTTCGATCAATAGTCACGTATATCTATTCATAATTCGACTAGCTATAAATTTATATTCGCTAGTCTGGAGGGGAAGTAGTATGGAGGTGTTACTTGTTGTAAATATACTTTAAGCTTCTTAACAAAATATGTTTTGAATATGTTGAGTCAAGTTTTCTCAAGTGGGCCACCCAAAGTTGACTTTTCGATTTTTTATATTTCATTGACCGATTTTGAAAGTTAACATGGTGTTCAATATAGACACCAAAGTGGTCAGTTTGTAAAATTTCGATTATTGTTTAATAAAAAATTTTTATTTTTTAATCAATTGAATTTTTGACCAACTTCTCATATACCTAGGAAAAGAATTCAAACATTCAATTTTATATTCATAAAAAAATACTGACCCGTTGATTGACTTAAAGCTTTTTACCAAAAAAAAATGAACCAAGTTTAAAAGAATATAATACAAATGAACTGAAAAGCAAAAAATAAAATTTTCAAACTTAAGTGTCAAATCTGGAATCATCAAATTATTATTGTTTTTTTTTTTTGCTTTTCAGTTCATTTGTATTATATTTTTTTAAACTTGGTTAATCAATCAAAGGTACAGTAATTTTTTTATGAAAGTAAAATGGAATGTTTAGCGCAAATAATGCTTTTTGAATTCTTTTCCTAGGTATATGAGAAGTTGATAAAAAAATTCAATGGCTTAAAAAAATACATTTTTTTATAAAGCAAGAATCGAAATTTTACAAAATTGCCAATTTATTTTGTTGCCCAATAAATTCTCTAATTGCTTTCAAAATATCATAAGATTCGAATGAATGGTTGCTGAAATATTTGAAAAAGTGTAACAGCCTGCATAAAAATTTGTTTGCAAATAACTCGTCAAAAAAATAAAATTGGCGCAAAATCTTCGGTGTCAATATTGCACACCATGTTACCTTTCAAAATCGGTCAATGAAATATAAAAAATCGAAAAGTCAACTTTGTGTGGCCCACTTCTTTGTGAAGTGTAAAAAATAATTGTTTAGAAAATAAAATTTAGTCTTAAAATATTCAATGAGGGTAAATTACTTCTTTTCACTTAATTGATAACATGTTTTTTAAGTGTGTGGCAACCGTGGTCTTGGGGCGTAGTCCTGTTAAACTTCAGTAGCGTCGGATGCAACTTTGCGCACATGCGTTAAATCCCTCTTGCTCGTCGCCGAACAAGAGTCGGCTAGGGGTATCCATATTCCACTTTTAATAGCTTCTTCCACCAGTCGAGTATAGGGTCAAACATTTTACAGAGCATGGTCTTGGAGTCAAATTCCCTCTTAAAGTTATCTGTTCGTTTGAGGGGAGCAAACGGCTACCTTAACATGAATAATATTCCGTTTCGTTATGAACTCACTAAATCTCAGGGAAATAATAACGTTCCCCTATTGCTGAAGATTCGTCTTGGTGGCTGTAATAACTAAAATACTTTTCCAGGGCGGCAGTAACTTCTCGAATACTAGTATAGTTGGTTGGATAAAGCTTCACAAATTTGGCAAAAGCGATCGAAGTGGTGAATATGAAGCATGTCGAACGGCAGCGGAGGCTTAGGTATCAAGTGTAAATGTATCTCTCTAGTTTGTAGAGGAGTGACGTATATTTAACAATGCAGACAGTTTCTGATGAATATTTCCATTTTTACACTCATTTTAGGAAACCTGTAAACAGTGTTGCCGCGAATCATTTGGTAGCCAAATCCCTTTAAAAAAAGGGCTAAAAAATTAAATATAGTTTAAAAAAAACTAAAAAACACGCTTTTAAAGCTATCAAACTAAAAAGTAAAAAATAATTCTTAATATAAGTTGAAAATAATAATGAACAAAAAATACTAGTATTATTGTGAAAAAGCGTGGGGGGCTCTTTGCCATATTTTTCGTCTATCGAGCAACCCAAACTTTTTCACAATAATACTAGTATTTTTTGTTCATTATTATTTTCAACTTATATTAAGAATTATTTTTTACTTTTTAGTTTGATATGCTTTAAAAGCGTGTTTTTTAGTTTTTTTAAACTATATTTATTTTTAATTTTTTAGTTCGATTTTTTTTTAGAAGATACTCGATCATCCTTTTTCCGTGATTACTATTACTAACGACAGCGAGGTTCAGCAACGAGTAATCTTCTAAGTCATTAATAGTACAAGTTATATTAACAGTGGCACCCCGATTTAGAAGATATTCAAAGATTTCTATTCTGCCAATATAACCAGCGAGACTCAGTGGTGTAACATTTAAATTATTTTTCACAATCGGCTCCGCGATTGAATAATGCTCGTACAGCATCGAAATTATTATTTTCTACTGCTAAAAGAAGTGGCGTATTGCCAAATTCATCTTTGCAATTAATATCAGTACCGCGGTCAAGCTGTGGAAGATAGTGTTACATCATTTATTTTCAGCCATAGACGGGATTTGAAATCATGTCTGGTAAGTTGTTGTCTCGCGCCTACGACTTGCGCCTTAGCCCGCTTGGCCAACTGTGCAACTGATAGGGATAGAATGTATTAACACTAATAAGCCGAGTGTTCGAGTCGGAAAGTAAGTAGACGGTACGCATGCGCAGACAGCGTAGTTGTCTCACTTGCTCTCACACAGAGGCTGTGTGAGGAAATTATTTAATCCTGGCGATCCGGATAATGAGATAAATTTATGAAATTATTATATTGTCGCTGATTCTTGATAAGTGTACAAAGTTTGAATTAAATCTCTCCGTTTAAAGTGGGTCAAAATCGAGTCCAAAGGAGTCGGTTACAAACATACATACATACAAACATACAGGTGAAGCTAATAAAAGGGTGTTAAAAAGAGCTAAAAAAGTCGTTGTGGCTAAAAATGGTAGCTAAAATTTTTTACTTAATATATAATATTAATATTAATATAATATAAGCATACATGCAAACATTTTCAATAAGTAATAACTATAACTTACCAGCATGCTGCTACAATATTCATTTCTTTACAAATGAGGTCAAGGAAAGATCAAAATGATTAGAGCCAAAATTTAATAATTTTTCTACCATTTTGTTACACATTGTTTTTATTTTTAATTCACAACTGCAATATCGGGAACTTAATCCTCCAAACACACGGCTTTGACTCATATAGTGCAAGAAATTTCCGCCAAAATACTTTTTACTTAGAAAATTCAATGAATTTTTCCCTACTTGACCTTCAACTGACCACGAACCTGACGTGGTGGAGACTAACGGACTTCGGATTCGCATTCAGCGTGTCGAATAACATAGGGATATATAGGTTTGGTTTTTGTAAACCTGTGTTATTGTTTTCCAGATCAAGCGTCCATCTGGCTACTCAGTGGTTTAGTTGCTTTCTTTGAAGAGTTAACGTCAACGAATTACAGGAGTAACTATTGTAAAAGGTATACCCTCTAGATATGTAGATTCTGAACCTATATAGCATATATTTTGGAAAGAGACTCTAGCTCGAAATTTCATCGAGAACAAACGGTGATGCTCTCTTAAGTAAATTTTGCAACAGTTTAGCTATTTAGGAGAACGATGTCACAAACCAAAAGAAATACGAGATTTAACCTATGCAAGATTGCAACTGCTTAGCATTTGTAGGTAGTGGAATATTTTAAATGGTTCTAACGTGAGAACTGTAGTTAAATAGTTAATTTCTTCATAAACAAATTTACATTTATCTAAGTTGAGTTTCAGCGCACGCAGAGTAAGTCGGCCTTATACTAGATTTAGTAAGCTTATGTATTGTTCAAAGTTTTCAGTTGCGATGAAGATATCGGCACATCGCTAAAAACACGAGCTACGTCTGTTCTGCCTTCTCAGAATTATGTAGAGAAGCAAAGCGTGTTTGTCTGGTGGTGAATCAGAACAAAGCGAAGTATCTCCTGTCATCAGGCAAACAATTAGAGCATAAGCTTCTCTGCACCGACGTCACTTTTGGCAGTTGTAAGTTTGAAAGTACTCCTTTGGACTGAGAAGTAATGCCCTCTCTCGTCGTACCAAAATCGGGTAACTGACATAAATTTCATGGGCCCCTGCAAGTTATTTCAGACTTAACATCCACGAAGGACATAACTTCCAGAAAATTTTCACGAAAACTTCCACAATAATTAAATCGCCAGAGAGGCAAAGCGCCATCCAGTGAGCGAGCGAAGCTACCAAGCGGCGCGAATGCGCATTACGTAGTCGAACACTTCTTCAACACTTCGAAGGCGGTAAGCATGGCCGCTTTGTGTTTATGGTTAGCGTCCTTACATACTGGTTTTGTTTGTAATCGGAAAGTGTGATGTGACCCAATCAGGGTGGGCAAAAACTCGGAGTTCGAGCGAGCGAGCGAGCAAACTCCTACTCCTACCTACGCAGACAACGAGGCGCTCGCAGCTCGTACTCGTAGCAGCAATGAGGCGAGGCACGAGAAGTTTGCCTCGCTCGCCAACAGTGTTGCCGTTTTAGCCCTTTGGTGACTAAATTTGGCTACCAAATTCTTTTTTTGGCCACAAAAATTTGAAATTGCCCCTAGCCCTTTTTTTAGCCCTTTTCATTTCATCATTGACATTAAAATTTTTTTTTATGATTGTCATGAATTTAACTCTTCGCTCATAAATTTTTGATTCTTTATTTTAAATCTTAATCCAACACATTTGGATACACAACATTTTTTGTTTTTCCATCTTGGGTATGAATAAATAAACAATTTGGAAAGCCAACTCTTGGACAGGCCACGTATAGCTACCAATTCCAGTAATCTACCACAAATATTTCAAGAGATATACCAGATGAAAATTTTTGTTAGTATGGGTGGTGCCACGCCCCCTTTTCCGAATTCGGGGAAACCTAACACAAACCATCTGCATAATAGCCCGACTATGCCGTATAAATTTGGTTGAAATCTTGCACTTATTCTTTATATATAAGATGGGAGGTGCCACGCTCTCTTTTCCAATACCGCCCATTTTTATCCATGAGTATGGAATTATTTGTTATACCTCTATACCAACTTCCAGTACTCTACCACAAATATTTCAAGAGATATACAACAAAAAAATTTTTAGTTAGTATGGAAGGTGCCACACCCCCTTTTACGAATTCGGGAAAACTTCACATAAACCATCTGCATGATAGCCTAAATATGCCGTATAAATTTGGTTGAATTCGGTGAAGCCGTTCTCAAGTTATAAGCTCACACCAAAAACGTGTACTTATTTGTATACATAAGATACATACATATGCCACGCCCCTTTTCCAAATTTGGGCAAACTCCGCATAAAATATCTGCATGATGGCCCGAATATGCCGCATAAATTTGGTTGACTTCGGTGAAGCCGTTCTTAAGTTATATTGTCACACCAAAAACGTGCACTTATTTTTATATATAAGATGTAGGTAAAATAATTTAGCTACCATTTTTAGCCACAACGACGATTTTTAGCTCTTTTTTATCCCTTTTTTAGCTGGAATTTAGCTACCACTAAAAACGTTTCGCGGCAACACTGCTCGCCAAACGAGCGAGCGCTGCTTGTTTCCTCGCGCTCCTATTAAACGAGCGAGGCTGTTGTGTGTTGCCTCGCTCGCAGTACGAGGCGAGTAGCTGTCTGCATACTCGCTCTGCTAGGTAAGACGAGTGAGCGAGGAGCGAGCGCTCCGAGTGCACTATACAACACATGCATTTTTGTGCATAAAAATGTGGGAATGCATGTCAATAGATTATGTACGAAAGTATGTTAATAATTGTATGTACATATGTACATATGCATATAAATATGTGAATATTATATCGAGCCCTAACCGCCAAAATAACGTAAGCGACATTTTTTTCAAAATT
>NW_023458568.1:17162549-17168968 GCF_013731165.1 Rhagoletis pomonella | reverse complement strand
GGGGGGGGGGGGGGGGGGGGGGAAACATTTTCTTTTTTTTTGTTGGCCGGAACTGGGCTCGGACGCTCACCCTGCGGAATGGTAGTGCACACTTCTAATCACTACACCACAGCGATCGCTTAATTAATTTTAATCATTAATCGCGATTAACCATTTATTCGTTAATTTTTAGTCATTCATAGACTAACATTTTGTCGACAATACTCGCATAAGATAGTCCCAAATTTTCACAAAAGAAAAAAGTGATTTTTTCAAAACTTTTGAATGACGTCTTGACTGAACTTACTAATTCGGAATTTCTACTATTACTTATAGAGTAGGCTATTCATAAAGTCTGGGTAATGAAATAAAAATTTTTCTATTATAAGTTCCATAAATATAAGGAGACTTTTATTGTTTAATTTATTTTTTGCACATAAACTTGTATCTTGAACTTCTTTTTCCAAAAAGTGAGGATGTCAAAATTTCAATAGATATCGGATGTACGGTAATTTTCCAAAGAGATCTCCTAATAGATAAGTTCATGAAAATTATTCCAAACGAAAACTTAAAATTGATAAAAAAAATAATAACTAAATTTAACAAATTTTTATTAGAGGTTTGAAGTTTATCCCACTGTAAGTATGAAATCTTCAGCTATGTGTTGCCATTGTCACTTTTTCGTAGCCATATCAACAGCCTGACAATTAAGACGATTGTGACATTTCATGCTACCATACGCAATATCTTAAATCCTTCAAATTTTATTATTAACCTTTTGTTTGTTAAAAACATTTTCTTCTTAGATTCGAAACTTGATCAAGCAAAATTGCCTTTGTTTTTGACTAAGAGATGCTCAATAAGCTCAGAATTGTAGTTCTCATTTGCATACATAACAATAAATTATTAATTTTTTTTCACACCAACTCCAATATTGAATAGTAAAATATATTTTAATCTTACCCAAATAAACAACGATTTAGTTCAATGGTCAATCACATATAGAGTATAGGGTGGTACTGTGTTAAAGTTTTAAAGTTTTTAAACGTAAAATGACGGCTAATACCTTTTTAAGCGTTTTGTAATTTAACCAAAACTCATTAGCATCTACTCAAGCAAGGAATTATTTACTTTTCAACATGCATTAGCAGAGTGCACTTCTCTTTTGTTTACAATTTGGTTGTCAAACACACTACATCGGATCTTTTGACACATTTACCAGAATGTACCACCAGGTAGCTTCTGACAAAGAGATGAGCTTACTTACTCTCTTATTTGTCCTCTCAGTTGCCAGAAAACCAAGTACGATTTCCGGTAAAATCTGGAAATTCTGGTAAAAAATGGTAATTTCGGACTCATGCGGGTTCACAACTAAATAATATTGGGAATACTTTTGAGGTGTTTGAAGAGGGTTGCGACCTGTTTGAAACTAAATTTAATTATAGTAATCATATTTTTACCTTGACACTTTTGCAAAGTTTTGGCCGAGCTTCTCCTCCGATTTGTAGCGTGCGCCTTTGCTGTCACACAAATGGGAGGGACCTACAAACTTACGCCGACGCCGAACGGCGATACAATTTATATGATGAGCTATTTTTTTATTAAAGACACTAAGATTTTTAAAATATTTTCACTAAAATTTTATCAACCTAAATGTAAAGCTTATGCCAAGTAGTTATCTAATTTAATGTAAATTTTAAACATTTTCAAGATAAAACATGAATTATATTTAAAACGTAAATGTTAATACATCTGTTTTATATATAATCCCAAACATATGATATAAAATCCCCTCTACCAAAAAACTTAAATTGGGTAACGCCGGTTTGAATTTTTACAATTGAGCAATTGTCAAAAATCTTCCTTTTTATCAAAAAGTTATTTACCAGGGTGTCTTTGAACTAATGATTGGTACTGAGTTAAAGAATGCACACACATAAAAGATTGCAGCCTTTTCAATACTCATTCAGTGTTAAACCTTTTTTTGATTGGGCATTGGTTTTTTCAATCTTGCTATGAATATGTTGATGTGTGAATTCATAACTGCTTTGAGAGAATGGAAAATTCAAAAATTTTAAACCTCAATCCTAAGCGAAGAATAAGTAATGAAAACTGGATAAAAAAAAATTGTTGATTTAAAATTGAAAATGATTTCACACTTACACAGCTCTGGTTCAAATATAACCAGATCTGTCAATTTGTCGTATTTTAATCTATTTTCAACAAATCGGCTGCGCCTTAAAAGTGTTGTTGTGCTTCCATCCAGCAGAGAACCGGCACAGCGGTTTTCGTACATTTTTATACCCGAGCGCACTTGTGCACAAGGGTATTATAACTTTGTTCAAATAACGGTTGTTTGTAACAGGCAAAACGAATCGAGATAGATATAGACAAATGTATACATAAATGATAAGGATGAAAAGAGAAATCGATTAAGCGGTGACTGTCTGTCCGTCCGTCCGTCTGTCCGTCCGTCTGTGCACACGATAACTCGAGTAAAAATTAAGATATCTGAACGAAACTTGGTACGTGTACTTCTTTCGGGCGTAGGACGGATGGTATTGAAAATAGGCAAAATCGGACAATAACCACGCCTACCTCCCATATAACGGTAATTTTCAGAAATACGAAAACTGCGATATTTTAGTAACTACTGAAGATTATTCACTCAAAATTGACATTTGCAATAATTTTTAGACGAAAAATAAGAATATTATAAATTTTTGAAAAATGGGCGTAGCCACGCCCACTTAGTGTTACATGTGTATATCTTGGCAACCGCTGCACCGATTTCTTCCAAACTTGGCACAGTTATTGGCCTTAGTACAGGATACCAAATGGCCGAAAATTTTAAAAATCGGACAATAACCACGCCCACATCCCATATAACGGTAATTTGGAGAAATACGAAATCTTCGATAAATCCGTAATTATTGAAGCTAATTTATTCAAAATTGATGCTTGCAACAATTCTTTATCAGGAAATACGCTTATCATAAAATTTTGGAAAATGGGCGTGGCACCGCCCACTTATGATCACATATATGTATCTCGGTAACCGTTCTACCAATTTGTACCAAACTCGGTATGGTTATTGTGCTTGCCACATAAAAGCAAAACGTTCAAAATTATTGAAATCGGACTAAAATTACGGCTTTTCATATAACGGTAAATTTTAGAAATGCTCGAAACGTCAATATTTCGAAATTTAAGGACGCTAATTTTTTCAAAATTGATACACCCCGGCTTACCATGTAGCGGTAGCTTTCGGAAAGGTGAAAAGGCATATATGTAATACTTGCGCCGGGTATTTAATGTTCGACCCCGCCCGAACTTAGACTTTCTTACTTGTTGTTTATGGAAACGTACAGAAAACGATTTAAATATTCGTTCATACATATTTCGTATTCGAAAACGTTCGAAAATAATTATGCTATGAAAATCATATGAAGGGGTTAACACGAACTCGTAGGAAATTTCTGTACGATTTCTAAAGAAAATTTTGAAAAACTTCTTCACAAAGCAACATAATTTTCTTTTCTTTGCCGATTTCTTACAAAATTTCGTAAAAAAATATAATTGTGTAGAGTATATTAAATTTTAGAAAATTCGGCAACAAATCGGAAAGGGAAACAATGATTTCTTTGCGAAGTCTTTAAGGTGTCTCTAATATGCATTCGGATTTTTCTGAAAGCATGTGTGAAAGCAAGGCAGCTATAGCCAGAACATGTAAACGCGTTTTAAGATGTTCAGTTTCAATAAAATTTCTTGCAATCGTTCAACTCATTTGATTTCAAATTTGCTTAAAAAATAGTTTTTCTCTAAAAATTTTAAACCGCTAACATGGAAAAATCGAAAGACTGTTTAAAAAAATCATTTTCCTTGTTTTAGTGTATGTAGGTATTGAATCTTCTTCATAACAATAATTGTGCCAAGAACACCTGCCCTTACATTTGTAGCCCCCAAAATGCAATTTGTAACAAGCACATGAATTATAATATTTAAAATATGAATTATGAATAAATTATGTGAAAATGTTGCAGTTCGTTGCTTTGCAGTATGTACGAGTATTTACATATACAAGAGCAAAAGCGAAGTTTAAACGGTCAAAGCTTGTACCATTTCTAGTAGAATACACATAACGAGTTGCCCTGGTTTCCATGTTCAACGACATACACTTATTCCCGATTTCATTTTACCCCTCCAATCTTTTGCCCGTTTGTTGTTCACTCGAGTAGAAAGTGACAATGCAATTGTGAAATTTCATATAGTATCTACTACGATTTTCTCACTTTCTAGGCAGTGTACAATTTAGAATTTAAGTAATATCTGTACATAGTAATAAGTGTATAAAGCTATGCGCCCCTACAGACCTGATTACTTACATATACATGCAGGCTCATGTGCATAAACCATGAACATTCATATTTAGTCAATGTAGTCTTCTACAGGGTGGGCCAAATAAGACCTACCATAAAAGATATAATTTCTTTTTATACCCGAACGCACTTGTGCACAAGGGTATATTAACTTTGTTCACATAACGGTTGTTTGTAACAGCCAAAACGAATCGAGATAGATATATACCCCGTTTATACGTTGCTTGAAAACGGTTTCAACGCATGCGTTTTATTTGAAACCACATTTATAAACAGAGTTTTAATGCGCATTCGAAAAATTTATCGTATTCACTCGAACCGACTTTTCAAAGCGTTGTGAAAACATGAATGCGGTTTGAAAAAGTGCACAAACGCTTCTTGTGTAGTTTAATTCGCTTCAGTAAAAGAAAACAGCTGTTTCCATCATTACATAGTGTAGCCAGGTTCTAAAAAATCCTTCTTATTTTATGATATTGTACAGTACATATATAACGTACATACTATAAGGAAACATTTCATATGCTTACTCTCACCCCTATTCTGCAACTCTTTCGATTTCGGATTTTGCTACGAATCGTAGAAATAGTATGCTGCAATCCGAATCGTATTTTCGAAATTCGTAACAATGGCGTAAAACGAACGAGTAAGCTTTTTTGCGTAATTTTGTACGAAAACAATTCTGTGTCGGAGGCGAAATTAAGATGTAAATCGATGTGTGTTTGCAAGAAATATTGGTGGTGTTCATTTAAACAGATAAATTTGTCTTTCGCATATACGTATATGTTTATCCACTGCTTTATATAAGCGAGCAAAAAAGAATATTTGTTGCCCACTATCGAGAAACTTGGGTCCGGTTTAGTTAATGTACAACGATTTTCCGTTGTTGTGTCCAAACGCATAACCCGAATCCAAAAACTTTAACATACACTAGGGCTGCCAGATATCTCTGTTGCTAAACCGGGACACTTTAGGGAGGGCCTTCTCTTTCATTTCGACGTGCGAAAGGATGTAGTGAATTTTTATTTTGACAGACAAAAACAAAAACATAAAAACATGAGATCATGAGATCATTACAACATACGCCAACAAAACAAAACAACTTATCACAGAGAATTTTTCACAATGCATGAACCTCTTTTTATTCTTTATAAAAATACAGTTTATACTAAATATATGAAAAAATATAAAAACAAAATTGTTAAACTTTGTGCTAAACTCGGGAAAATTCAATTAATTTGCATACAAATTTGCAACATTCTAATCAGACTTTATAAAAATGTTTAAAATGAAGTTGTGCAGCCCATTAAATTTTAGTTGATTTTTGGTATTGTTTTTACTGAGAGTTTCTTCCATACAAACTATGTTCGATAATTCTTTTTATATGGAAGACACAGTCAGCAAAAACAAATGCTAAAAATCGACGAAATTTGCTGGCAACTTCAGACTTGCACTTTATTAATTGGCTCAAAAGCTACATTTTCAAAATTTTTCTAAAAGATCTGATTAGAAATTGTGATCTGATGAAAGAGCCTCCCAGCCAATAATTTTGTACGGCACTGTACTTATAAGTACTCTAGGTTTCATGAAAGAAAAAGATTTAAGTACAAGATAACATTAAAATATCAGTCATATTTTTCGTTGCTGTGAACTTGTTTCAAAACTTTTGTCTTTTCCTTAATATAATTGTAAAACTCTGTGCACGTCATTTTGAACGTATTTAGGTACATACATATTGCTTGTGCAAAGTTCAACTATCTCGAAATGTGACTATTTCACAAATTAAACAGGTGCACTGAGAGAAAGAAGTTTAGAATTCAAAAAGCGTGCTAAATTAAAAAAATACGCATATGAAAGAGCACCAACCCAACTCATAATACATTTAAGTATAAACATTTTAGTATTTAGTATAGATTATTAAAATGAAGCGATTTGCAATTACCGATTGCTTTTTCATAATTAAGTTAAAAAAATACTTAAATTCCATGCTGGTTGTAATGGGAATTGAACCCTGACCCTCTGGAAATTAGCAAATTGTGGCAAGCATCTTCGCGCACTCAGCTA
>NW_023458568.1:17158223-17162449 GCF_013731165.1 Rhagoletis pomonella | reverse complement strand
AGTCTCTGGTCCACTTCTCGGAAAAAATTGACCATATATCCTAATATATGCTAAAAAACTACTTATGTACCGAATTTTAAGCAAATCGGACCGTAAATACGATTTTTTCGAATAGATCAGTCTCTGGTCCACTTCTCGGAAAAAATTGACCATATATCCTATTATATGCTAAAAAACTACTTATGTACCGAATTTTAAGCAAATCGGACCATAAATACGATTTTTTGGAATAGATCGGTCCCTGGTCCATTTCTCGGAAAAAATTTATCACATGTGCTAATACATGCTAAAAAGCTACCTGCGCACCGAATTTTAAGCAAATCGGACCGTGAATTCGATTTTTTCGAATAGATCGGTCCCTGGACCACTTCCCAAAAAAAATGGGTCATATATGCTAAAAAGCTACTTACGTACTAAATTTTAAGCAAATCGGACTATAATAAGATTTTTTCGAATAGACCGATCCCTAGTCCACCTACCCGAAAAAAAAAATTTTATTAGTCTAAAACATGGTGGTTACCGAAAGCTATTTGTATACAAAATTTCATGAACATCGGACCAGCCGTTCGCGAGACTACCTGTTACAAAAAAAAGGGACTTCTCTTTATATAATTAGTATAGATATTATTTTTTATATTATTTTATTATTTTATATATTATATATTTATTATTTTTAAATGACTGTGGTAATGTTGTACTGTATGGTAAATAAAAACAGCTTCCAAAACAGCAGATTTTGTTATTTTGTCATTGTTGCTAAATTGGGTTATTTTTTTTTGTGCTCTACTCTGCTTCGAAAGCAATTTGTACTTATCTGAATTCTCGTGCCGTCTAGCGTTGTAATCACCACCATTTGCAATAGATACAGTCTTTGAACACGGAGTACAAAAAATTAGTTCACTGTTGTGATTAACTTCTTGTAACCACGGATATATTGTAATCCACTTTGAATCAAATGATGTTTTCCGCTTCTTAACTTTCTTCTGCTTGTCACTTGCGAAATTTTCTAAACAACGTGCTTTTGTAGAAGAGCTTAGCGAATCGTCATCACTCATTATTCTACAATAAAACTAATTTATACAAATTAGATCAAAATATCACTTTATATCCCAATATAATTCTACATACTTAATTTACAGTGAGTAGTAGCACTGAGTGCGACTTTTTGACAATAATTAGAGATGAGCCGAAACCAGCGAGTAAAAGTGCTTACGAGTAAAGGCGTCGATATATTTAAGATATTGGTTCACTAATCACTAACACATTCAACCAAGGCGAATTCATACAAGCAAAGAACGTAGATAATAAAAACACGTTATAATTATAGCGAGTGTGGGTAACAATAAATCGCTTTCAATGAAGTTGGTCGGCAGCCAACTTATGATTCAACTAATTGCCTGTGAGAGTTGAATAATGCAAAATGGGATACCTTCGCATCCTTCCGCAACAAAGGGGGACTAAATGTCAAAATGGGGTATGTCCCAAACCCATGCATGTTTTTGAAGGAAACTTGCGGTCATTTTTATGTAACGAACAAAATTTTTATTTGTACAAATAGATATTTTTATTTTTCAATACCTAGCCCAGTAAAATTAGATAAATTTGGTAGGAAGATTAAAAAAAAATTGTAACAGCGAATTTTTAATGCAGTTTACTTCTATTTGACACGTAGATCATGGATCCACAGTCTTGCCCCTAAATTTTATTTGGGAACATTCCGCCATCTTGGATTTAAGGTTTTTTTTGGATTTTTCGCGATTTGCAAGCTTATTTTGCATTTTTCGTAAAAAATAGTGGAATAAAAATATGCAGAGAATTTAATTTCCCACATTAGGGGTATAGAAGGTTTTTTAAAATAGCATTTTTTATTGTAAAAAATTTGCAAAAACTGCTAAAAAATTTAATATTACCACGGTTTCGCCATTTTTTGACAATTTCTGTTGAAAATACATAGCATGTTGAAATTCCAAATTTCTAGAGAATTTTATTCTTCACAACTTTTATAAATTTTTTTGTACGACGCTTATATCACGGTCGGGGTCGTCCCAAACATAGCGATTATCCCAGAAAAATTAGATAAATTTGGTAGGAAAATTAAAAAAAAAAAAATATAACAGCGATTTTTTGATGCAGTTTACTTCTATTTGACAGGTAGATCATGGATCCATAGTCTCGCCCCTGAATTTCATTTGGCAACATTCCGCCATCTTGGATTTTATTTTATTTTTTGGTTTTTCGCGATTTGCAAGCTAAGTTTGCATTTTTCATAAATTGTTGAATACAAATATTTAGAGAATTTAATTTCACAAATTTTTTATATAGAAGGTTTTTTAAAGATAGTATTTTTTATTGTAAAATATTAGCAAAAACTGCGAAAAAATTTTACATTGTACCGGTTTTCGCCATTTTTTTACTATTTCCGTTGAAAATACATAGCATATCGAAATTCCAAAGTTGTAGAGAGTTTCAATCTCACTTTTGTGCCTACATTTTTTTTTCGACGCTTAGATCACGGCCGGGAAGGCGGTAAACATAGAAATGTACGGGATGCGCCGTAAAAATCATTTCCAGAAATTGTCAAAAAATGGCGAAAACCGTGACAATGTAAAATTTTTTTGCAGTTTTTGCTAATTTTTTACAAAAAAAATGGTGTTTTTAAAAACCTTCTATACAACAAATGTGGAAAATTAGATTCTCTACATATTTGTATTTAACTATTTTTTAAGAAAAACGCAAAATTCGCTTGCAAATCGCAAAAAAACCAAAAAAAATAAAATCCAAGATGGCGGAATGTTGCCAAATGAAATTTAGGGGCGAGACTGTGAATCCATGATCTACGTGCCAAATAGAAGTAAACTGCATCAAAAAATCGGTGTTACAATTTTTTTTTTTAACTTTTCCTACCAAATTTAACGAATTTTTCTGGGCTAATCGGCATATGTTTCGCACGTTCCCGGCCGTGATCTATGCGTCGTACAAAACAAATGTAGGTATACAGGTGGTGAAGAATGAAATTCTCTACGACTTTGGAATTTCAATATGCTACGTATTTTCAACAGAAATTGTCAAAAAAATGGCGAAAACCGTGACAATGTAAATTTTTTTTTCAGTTTTTGCTAATTTTTTGCAATAAAAAATGCTATTTTTAAAAAACCTTCCATACAACAAATGTGGGAAACTAAGTTCTCTACATATTTGTATATAACCATTTTTTACGAAAAATGCAAAATAAGTTTGCAAATTGGAAAAAACCCAAAAAAACTTAAATCCAAGATGGCGCAGTGTTGCCAAATGAAATTTAGGGGCAATACTATGGATCCCATAATCTACGCGTCAAATAGAAGTAAACTACATCAAAAAATTGCTGTTACAAATTTTTTTTAAGAAAAAGTCTAATTTTCCTGGGCTATACCAGGCGCTCATACATATGAAGTAGCAAGCTTTCTATACGTATGAATTTGTTTGTAGAACTCAAAGCGATTTAATATAAGGTGATAGCAGGAGTACAAAAACAAAAATTTACATGTATTTTGTTTTTGCTTTGGCGGCATAAACTGTCAAAATCTGTAAGAGTGTGTGTAGAAATTCAACAAAATTTTTCAATTTGATATCAGAAGCCGTGCGGCGAAACACATACACAAAATCAGCTGAGCTAGTAACACCACCTTATATAAATTCGCCTTGGTAGAACTTTTAAATTATATTTTTGTAGAAGCCTTTGAACTTTACAAAGTAGAATTTTGGAAATTTAAAAATTTATACAAACAATTTTGTACGTAGAAATAGAAAGCTTGTTACTTCACAAGAATGAGCGCCTGGTATTGGGAAATGAAAATAACTATCATCCTTTACAAATAAAAACTGTTCTTAAACTGGCCGCACGAAAATGGGCACATATTTTAAAAAAGGGCATTATATGTATGTATGTGGATAAACCATGGACTGAATGATAAAAGCTGCTATCATTCGATGGTTGTTATGCTTGATTATTTCATGTTCTGCATATTTTCCAATCTTTTAAAGAAAAAAATTATAGATACTAATTGTCAGAGCTGGGTAAATGCAATTACATTACAATTACAATTACATTCCTCAGTAATTGTAATTAGGATTCAATTCCTTTAGTTCACAGCAAAGGAATCGATTACTTTTTCAATTTCTTGAAGTAATTTCAAATGGAATTGTTTTTTTCTTTAATTCCATTACAAGGAATTTCATATTGTAAT
>NW_023458568.1:17152689-17158123 GCF_013731165.1 Rhagoletis pomonella | reverse complement strand
TATCATCCTTTACAAATAAAAACTGTTCTTAAACTGGCCGCACGAAAATGGGCACATATTTTAAAAAAGGGCATTATATGTATGTATGTGGATAAACCATGGACTGAATGATAAAAGCTGCTATCATTCGATGGTTGTTATGCTTGATTATTTCATGTTCTGCATATTTTCCAATCTTTTAAAGAAAAAAATTATAGATACTAATTGTCAGAGCTGGGTAAATGCAATTACATTACAATTACAATTACATTCCTCAGTAATTGTAATTAGGATTCAATTCCTTTAGTTCACAGCAAAGGAATCGATTACTTTTTCAATTTCTTGAAGTAATTTCAAATGGAATTGTTTTTTTCTTTAATTCCATTACAAGGAATTTCATATTGTAATTGGAATAAATTACGTGCTAGTAATGTAATTTCTTTTATTTCACTTCCTTTGAAAGGAATTGAAAATGTAATTTTTTTTCCAATTCCTTTGAAAGGAATTGAAAATCTAATTGATTTTTTTCCAATTCCATTCCTCAAAGTAATTTAAAAAGTAATCGAAAAATTTATTAAAAAAAAAGGTTTTACTGTTGAATTGCAATAGCTTTGTTAAATTTCTTGGATGCTAACTGCCTTGAATAAACAACTTATACCTAAGTAGTATTACTAATTGGACTTTAAGAAAACTGAATAGATTCAACTGTAGCTGTTCATTTTATAGGGTAACGGTTAAATTTTCCAGATCCTACCGCGAACGCGCTTCGCGGCAGATGAGACCCATAAATGTTACTGCCTTGGGCACTGCTGTTCTCTACGTATCTATAAAAATGCACTGAGTTAATTGTATATATTATGGTACCCTTAATTCTACCCAAAATGGCGTGCCTTCTGGGGCCTTTGAAGTACTTTTACTGGTATCCTGCGTTACAAATGGGGATAGAGTCCGCTTGAATTACGAGCCCTGTGGGACTGGAGATCCTACCTCCTAAGAGTTTTATAAACAAATTTCATTGCTATGGCTAAATTTTGATGATAACACTGTAATGACGCTAAAATTACACAAAAAACGTCGAGAGACGTAAAATTAATTTTAAGTAGGATGTTACGGATCTGTATACCGTTTTTTTTAGATAAGGTCATTTAGTCAAGTTATTTTCATTTTAAGTTTTCATTGCGAATGCAAAATTCAAACTTTAACATGATCATACGGTCATGTACGATATGGCGTATGGGTACGGTGACCATAAATATATTTTGAAAATGCAGGAAAATTTTTCGAAAAATTTACCTACATATAATTGCGTAGTATAAAAATAACAAAAATATACTACATAAATACATTCCTCGTAATTTGAATAGCGCCCCCTTTTTTTGATTTTCTACCATACAAAGTATGCTTGACAAAATTTTTATATGGAAGAAAATGCGCAGCACAGTCAACAAAAAAAAATGTCGCCCATGTAAATTTTTAATTTTTTTTTTAATTTTTTAAATGGGATGTAGACGTAGAATACGCTATATTTTTATAAAAAGTTAATGAATATTAAACAAACAAAAGGAAAACTGTACCTACTAAGTATTAAAAGGATGTGCTATTCAAATAACGAAGAGTGTATATTTCTTAATTATTAATCCAGTACATATTACATATTACTTTGCACGAAATATGAACCTCTGTAAAGTAAATTTTTTAGGCAAACTTTGGGTCGTTGAACACGAAAAAAATACCCATGGTTTCAAAGAAGTGTTTTCGAGATTTGTTCGAGAAACGTATTTTTAGTACTTTTTCTGTTATTCCTCAATATCTCATGAAACGACCAACAGTTCGAAAGGTATTGATGGGCCATTTGCAAAAATATATATTTTTTGTGCAGATTGTGTTCCGTAACATCTACATTTCTCATCAGAAGGGAACGGATTTTTAGGACCTAAAAACCTATCAAAAAGGCAAAATAAAATAACGAAATAGGCTGGAAAAGGCAAAATAAAATAGCGCAAAAGGCAGGAAAAGGCACTAGCTATTGCAAAAAAGGCATAAAAAGGCAAAACAAAATAGCGAAAAAGGCACGAAAAGGCACTAGGTATTGCAAAAAAAAAGCAAAATAAGGCACTAAAAAACGACAGAAAATACGAAGAACAATCAAAAAATACATTTATTTTAGAAATGTTTATATTACAAGTAAAAAGAGAAAAACTATGAACTAGTTTCATTATATGAAAAATTTGTACTTTGAATCTTTGACTATTTTATCCTTTCGAGTTTCTAACTCATAAAACTTTAATCTGTATAGTTGTAGTAACATTGAACCACAAGATGCATTTTGAAGTTTTCTGGCAGCATTTTCATTCGATTTTCGGGAAGAAAAGCCTTGAATGCATTTAATGTGTGCTGGACGTAAGTTGACACAAGTGGAGCCCAATTTAAATATGGAACGTTTGAAACGTTCATATTATCAGGAATAAGGGCGTTTTCTTCGCCCTTTACAATTTTATCCACACCCCTTATTGTCTTCAAGCCTACGTTAGCTGAGAAAACGGTTTTGAATTTTTCGAACACAAATTTGGCAAGAGGTCCCTGCGCCTCTATAAGCCGCATGGGCATGTGTATATTTTGTAATCTTAAAAAAAAAATTGTAAATGCTATAATCACTATTTTAAAGGTAGAAAAGGCAAAAAAGGCAAATATCTTAAAAAAGACAAAAAAAGGCAAATATCTTAAAAAAGGCAATGTGTGTATATATGGAATCAGGGAAAGCTAAATCGTGGACATTCTTAATCGAATATATTCTATCTCTTTAGCAGAAAAAAAGGCAATTTCCATAAAATTCGTTCCCTGCTCATCAGATTTTCATTTACTGTAAAAAGAAAATGATTGAAATTTCAATTTTTCGATTTTAGTCGCTTGTAACAATAATAATTTTCATCGAAATCGGCAAAGTAATATATTTTTGTAAGAGGACTGTAGGTCGCTTATGTTGATTGGATAATTTTTTCGTGAGATATTGACGAATAGGTTCGAAATGTACCAAAAACACGTTTTTCAAAAAAATTTCGAAAGCGCTTGTTTGAAAGGAAAATTGGCTTGGAAAATATTTTTTTTCTTAAGCGATTACCACAAAATTTGTAGAACAGTTTTATCGATATATTTGATGCTGGTCTTCAATTTCTCATCATCCATAACCGTACAATATTTAGAACGCATTGACTAGTTGAACGTTCAAAACCAGCTTACCCTTATGTAGTTATCAATTAGTTATCGACACTGCTTTTATTTCGATAAGGAAAAGTTAGTTTTAAAATATCGAAGAAAATGCGGGACAAAGGCAGGACACTTGGAAAAAACCAGTACATTTTGGGGGTTTTCTGTTTTGAAAAACTACGCAGAACAGACCTTTAAATAACAGTACGGTCCTGCAAAAAACAGAACGGATGGTCACCGTACGTATGGGTAACATTATTTCCTGCTAGTATTTCATACAAAAAATTATTGCACTTTCACTTAACCCTTGCAAACTTGTTTATTTATCCATTGATTTTCATCGGTAGTAGTGTTTTAAGCCGCAAAACAAGCAGCTATTGGCTAGTCTATACTAATATATATTTTGAAAGGCGTTTTTTTCTGTTCGCAAAGCTCGAGAAATGCCGTACTGATTTTTTTGAAATTTCGGAATCTACTGCAGACTTTCCAAGGATGGTTATAGGCTAAAAAAAAGTTTCGATATAGAAAGGGGGTGTGGCAGCTCCCATACAAACCGAATTTTTCAAACTGGATATATTTGTGGTAGAGGAATAGAACTGGGTATGGTGATATATACATATATAAGACCCATTCCATATTCATGGAGAAAAATTTGCATGGTTGGAGAATGGGGCGTGGCACCTCCCATATAAACCGAACTTTTCATATTGCATATTTCTGGAAGTGTTCATGGTAGATTGTAAGCCTTTTCAAAACTCTTTAGTTTGACACCCAGATGCCAACATTGCATTTACTTTATCAATTTAACTGAGTTACAATTTCCAAATAGGTGGCAGCCCCCCTCAAAAACATTTCCAACAGTTAACTTTCTTAAACCTCTTTAATTTGATACCCATATTGTAATATTTTATTTATTTTATCAATGTAATTTAGTTAAATTTTCAAACAGATGGCAGCCCTCCTCAAACATATTTTCGTCAGTAAGCCTTCTTAAAACTCTTTAGTTTGACACCCACATGGCAATACATATTTCATTTTTTTTAACAATTTGACTGAGTTTAAATTTTCAAATAGGTGTCAACCCTCGTCAAAAATACTTCCAGCAGTTATCTTTCTTAAACCTCTTTAACTTGATACCCACATTGTAATAACTCATTAATTTTATCGATATAATTGGGTTTAAAAATTTTAAAATAGGTGGCCACCCTCCAAATTTTTGCGATATGTTTGGTTCTGGTATTATACCGAATAATAAAAAAAAAAAGTTTCAAATCGGTTCAGCCGTTCTCGGCAGGGTTCGTATTTGCACACACATGCTCTGCTCACACACACGCCAGAAACACCATCAACTTGCACTCACTGCTCATACACATGTGTGTGCATAAGTGGAAAACAAACTCTACTCACAGAAAAGTGTGTGTTGTTTGTTATTAAGCACATGCACATGTGTGTGAGCCGATTTTTGTACAAATTTCAGCCCATGCACATGCACATAATGCCTGCATTTCTTTATTCATTCTGAACGTTTGGAATAACCTTTTTTGTTTACTTATTATTTAGAACGTTCTTGATGATATGTTAACGTATATTTCAAACGCATTCTGTTTATTCTGGCTGTGAAATTGGATTATCCGGAATGTATAAAGAAACGCAGCCAATATATTCTTAAAAGAATTTGTTTATTAAATGTTATTTTTTGAAAGACAATTCAGTAAAAGGTGAGATGTTGTTTGTTTTTTATATGACAGAAAACATATTAAAAAATTATTATAAGATTTGAGTTAGAATTCGAAGTGTATAAGTTTCTCTACGCATTTACATCAGGGTTCGTATTTGCACACACATGCTCTGCTCACACACACGCCAGAAACACATTCAACTTGCACTCACTGCTCATACACATGTGTGTGCATAAGTGGAAAACAAACTCTACTCACAGAAAAGTGTGTGCTGTTTGTTATTAAGCACATGCACATGTGTGTGAGCCGATTTTTGTACAAATTTCAGCCCATGCACATGCACATAATATATTCTTAAAAGAATTTGTTTATTAAACGTTATTTTTTGAAAGACAATTCAATAAAAAGTGAGATGTTGTTTGTTTTTTATATGACAGAAAACATATTAAAAAATTATTTTAAGATTTGAGTTAGAATTCGAAGTGTATAAGTTTCTCTACGCATAGCACACACATGTGCGTGTGCTTTACATTAATAAAAAGAAAGTACACACATGTGCCCGTGCTTTTTAC
>NW_023458568.1:17145896-17152679 GCF_013731165.1 Rhagoletis pomonella | reverse complement strand
ATAATAAGAGCTGCAGAACTGAACCGCTCAGGAACAATTTACTATAAGAGCGTGCAATTGCTGGCTTATGCCGACGACATCGACATCATCGCTAACAAAAACCATGAAGTCTGTTCTGCCTTTTCCAAGTAGGATAGGGAAGCAAAGCGAATGGGTCTGGTGGTAAACGAGGACAAGACGAAGTATCTCCTGTCATCAAACAAACAGTCAGCACATTCGCGCCTTGGCACCCACGTCACTGTTGACAGTTACAATTTCGAGAAAGTAGAGAATTTCGTTTACTTGGGAACCAGCATTAACACCGATAATAATGTCAGCATTGAAATCCAACGTAGAATCACTCTTGCCAACAAGTGCTACTTTGGACTGAGTAGGTAATTCAGGAGTAAAGTCCTCTCTCGACGTACGAAAACCGCGCTCTGTAAGTCACTCATCATGCCCGAGCTGGTATATGGCGCAGAAGCATGGACAATGACAAAATCCGATGAGGCGGTTCTTGGAGTGTTTGAGAGAAAGATTTTGCGGAAGATTTACGGGCCTTTACGCGTTGGCGACGGAACGATGGAACGATGAGCTGTATGAGCTTTACAACGATACGGACATAGTGCAGAATTGAAATACAGCGGCTCCGCTGGCTTGGTCATGTCGTTCGAATGGACACCGACGCTCCAGCTCTGAAAGTCTTCAACTCGGAACCCGCTGGTGGTAGCAGAGGAAGAGGGAGGCCCCCACTGCGATGGAAAGATCAGGTGGAGAAGGACTTGGCTTCACTTGGCGTTTCCAATTGGCGTCAGTTGGCACAGAGGAGAAATGACTGGCGTGCTTTGCTGAACTCGGCCAAAATCGCTTAGGCGGTTACAGCGCCAAAAAATAAGAAGAAGAAGATATACGTACACAACATTTATATATATATATAGATATACATAGAAGATGTCCAATGTGTGCCTTCGATTTTAATCTTTGAAAAGAACAAAAATTTCACATTGTACATTCGTGAATGAACTTTCAGTTTCTCGATTACTTTTACAATTCCTTTGAGTAATTGAAAAAACTAAAGTACTCTTGCAATTCCAGATAATGGTTCCTTGTTATCTGTAATTGAGAGTAATTTAATTCCTAAAGGAATCATTACGACCCAGCTCTGCTAATTGTCTTGGAACATTTTGCACTAATTAGAGAATGCACACATAGCAAAATGTTCATTCATCTGGAAGCTAATTTAGTATTGAATTCTGTTTACTTCAGCATTCTCAGTTTTTCGTTCAGGTATTTACCACCTTGCTGTGTGAAATCAATTTTTTTTTAGTGATTGTGGATTGAAAAAATATAAGCCACACTACCAGACAAAAGTGAAAAAGAATGAAATCCTACTTGTAAATATTTCATGATTAAAATTTTAAATGATTTCAGAGTTTCACAGCTCTGTTACATACATATGCATATCGTCACCTGAAATGCAAGAAGACGTAACAAACATCGTCGCTGAAATAAAAAAGTCATAAGTAATAAAAAATTGAGAATTAAGTTTTTGATTGATATGATGGATTTCATCGAATTACAACTCCCACATCATTTTATGAAAAAAAATATTAGTCAGGTTTGTGTTGTTTTAAAATTTTGTTGAATTTTTCTAATTTTTTTACAAAGTTTGAAATTTGGACTTATGTGGTTTTTGTTAGATAGTGAGTTGTATTTTTATAAAAAAAAATAAACATTAAACAAAAAAAAAAATGCCGAAACTGGTCATAATGTCGTGTCCCTATTATATTTCACATGACTGTATGTGGGCGTGTCCAACCCCGCCCACTTTTACATATTACAGTTTTTACTAAAAATTTTATCCCGATATGTTCGCCGACGCTTACCGCCCAATTCTATGTTTTCTTGATAAATTTTTTGTAAAGAAATTTCATCAAGATTTTTATCAAGTAAAAGCTTCGTTCGCATTCTGTGTCAATATTTATAAAACAAAAAGCTCTACGATTTCCACATTAGTGGAACTGATTTCCACATGAGTGGAACTGATTTCATTGTCACATATGAAAAATATGAATTTAAAAGCGAAAAAGCTTTTGACTGCCGTAGCCGAGTAGGTAGAGATGTCGACTATAATTCCGTGTGTCGCAGGTTCAAATGCCGGCACATGGAGTATTTAATTGTTAGAAACAAATTTATTAAGATACAAAATTTATACATTTCACATGAAATTTCAATTTGTCAATAGCAATTTCAATCTTGATAATTTATCAAGAAAAGAGCTTTTGATTTCTGTGCTAGAATACCAATTCTTGATAAATAATAAAAAAGTGACAAATTATAAAGATTTTAAATTTATCCAGTACACAGAATCGGGCTGTTAGTGTTTTTGAAGACTCAACAAAACTGTTGGTTGACATTTTAATGAAATGATTCCTTTCTTTTCGAGCCAATTATAATGATTTTTCAAAACTGCTGATTTTTGGCGTTTGAATCTTTGCCAAAACAATGCAAATTTTTACAAACGTAATTAATACATTTTTGCAACTCATACCGATCTGGCTCAAAACCCTCATATTCAATATCTTTCGCTATTGCACCCAACAAATTTTGAACTTTTTGGGAATGCATACCGAAATTTTCACGCTAAATCTCAAAAACATGCAATCGCGAAAATTCGCATTGTTAACTTGTGCCTAAAAACATTTTGATTTAAGAAATTAGATAAATCAAAAAATAAACATGAAAAAAAAACTGTAAAGAGCTTGGATTAGATTATGGAATACTACGCGAGCCTCTGCAGGTCAACGCATCTACACTGAACACTTTTATAATCTTAAAATATTATCAGACAATGTGTAAATAAAAATATTGAGGGCCGATAGGGCAAACATACTTAAAACATTGCCTAAATACTTGTAAGACGAACCAAGAAACACACAAAATCCTACTTTTCTAAAACAACGATTTACATAGAACACAACAAGAATTATCTAAAAGTTTAATTGTAGAAATAAAGTCAATACCTTTATGTACAATATCCATTGCATATAATTTTAACTCACTCTGCTTTTCACAATATTTTAATTACGTTAAATCCAATTCAATTTTCAGCGTGCTGACGCTGTACAAATAAAATGAACAATTGAATACACTTTTGTTGCTTTTTTCAGAAACAACCGTTAGAATGAAAACAAAAAATATATGACAACATGAAGTTTGGACAAAAAACGGATTTCAAAGCTTATTTTGGTGTAAAAATTTTTTCATACATTTTTTTAATTTTGGCCTATGGCAGCAACCACTGTGCGTTCGCTGGATTACAAAAGAGGTCTCAAATGAAAGGTATGGGCCTCTAGAAAAGCACAAATGTTTTATTCTTTTGAATAGGGTTGCCACCTGTTGATAAAATTACTATATACAATCATAATAAGCATATGCATCAGTTCTGCAACCATCGCAGTCAAACGTAAAGACTTGGCTTCTAGATGTGCAATAATAGATTATTTTTCTGATTAGGGTTGCCACCTAATAAAAAGTAAACAGATTTTCATCGTTCGTTGGATTACAAAATGGGATATCAAATGAAAGGGCATAGCCTTCACATGTACAAAAGTTCAAATTTTTTTGAGTAGGGTTGCCATCTATTTAAAAATTGCTATCTTCTATACATAGTTTAAAAGAAAGTCGAGATTCTTTGAACACGCTAATTTCAAAAACTACTAAAGAGATTTAGACGAGATTTTTTAAGTATAATCTGTATCGATAGGAATATCATCTTTAGTACTTTAAGTTCCTGTCTAAAATATAAGATCCGCACTGTTTGTTCGATTACAAGAAATGAGGTGTTAAATAAAAGGGCTCGGCGTTTAGATGTTCAATAATGTATTACTTCTTGAGTAGGGTAGCCACTTTTTAAAAATTATAAGATCTTCACCGTTTGTTGGACTAAAAACTGAGGTACTAAGTGAAAGGATATGGTCTCTGCATGTGAAATAAGTTTTTATTTTTTATTTAAGTGGGGTTGCCACCTTTTTAAAAATTATGTATGTATAAAATGCTAGGGCATTTTTTGTTAATGACTTTAGATTTGCACACTTCATTCAATTTAAAAAATGAGGTGTCAAATGAAAATGCTTCAGATTTGCAGTATGGTTTTATTTTTGGGAGCGGGTTGCAACCTGTGCGAAAAATTAAAATATGTGGGCTGTTCGTTAGATTACAAGAACTGAGGTATCAAATGAAAGGGCTTGGCCTGCAGATGCGCAATTATATATTATTATTTTTAATAGCGTTGCAACCTGTATACTTAGTTATCAATCACACCTTTTTTAATATCTACACATTCAGCGCGTGGCTCTATGGGCCGGTTTCCCAATGTGTGGTTAACACTAATCTGCGGTTAAACATCGGAGAGTCGGTAACGTCGATAACGATGTTTAACCTGTAGTTAGTGTTAACCAGACATTGAGTAACCGGCCCTAAGTCTGTCTAACCAGGGTACGGGCAATAACCGGCTTTTAGCTTCAGGCGCTACACGGTTAAGGGCCGGTTTTTCAATGTATGATTAGCACTAATCGGAGGTAGAAGCTCTGGTTATATACAACGACTGCTTTATCGATCACATGTTATATGCATGATGTCGAAAACGTCGATAATGATGTTTAACCGGCAAGTAGTGATAACCAGACATTGAACAACCGGCCCTAAGTAGTATATCAAGCGAACATTGATAGGCCTTTAACAAGCACTGCTAAAAGTCGTATAAGCAGCCTAGAAATAATTTTAGATGCCTCTAGCGAAAGCAAAGGCTCGGATGTAAAATCTGGAGACATTAAAAAAATTGAAATAAAAGCTCAATTAAAGGCCTATATTAGAGAAAAACGTGCTCATCCGGCCTTATATACGAGCCTCTAAGAAATCGCTTCATGGGAGAAAAGGCAGCAAAATAACCTTTTTTGAAATATAATATGACCATTTTGTACTTTGAGACTACAAGATTAAACCACTGTATAGGTTAAGCACTCGTTCAATGCAGTGTTGCCAACTTTTGAATTACAAAAAGCACCAGACCTTGGAAAAAGAGCGTTTTACCGTACTAAAAGCACACAATTTTTTTTTTATCGAAGGATACTTTCTTTTATAACAGTTTGTGGTAAACAAAAGTAAAAAAATAATCAATATTTACATGTATAAATAAATACACATTCATGCTTACGAAGTAATACCGAAGTACTGCACATTAAATCTGGTACATCTGGAGAAAGAACAATCGAATCGCAACAAATGAAATTGAATTTTGAAGGGGAAGAGTAATACTTAATGATACCCTAATACTAGGTTCACATATAAGTAGATTATCCTCATTTTCGAGCTTAACTTCCTAATCTGTAATTAGAAAAAGAGATTAGCCATATAAAATTCCTCCCTTGTTAATCTGTAATTATAAAATAATCTCAGATTAAACCGATAACTTTTCGTTGTCCATCCTAGTTTTATCGATTGTTTTTGCGAAGAAGAGGAGAAATGGCAAATGTAAAAGTAAACAAAAATGGACGCTAGCAAGGAAAGGAGGGTTTTAAAGGTATTTTTTAATAACATGTTAAGTTAAAATATATTTATATTGCTTAATATAGCAGAAAAACGTGATCACGGTAGCACAGAGAATAAACATAACTTTTCCTTGAGATGTGAGAATAACAAACACAACAAATTTGACGGTTAATAATCTGAGATTTGCCTGTGTAAACGGGGTGATTAAAAAACGAGCTTTGATTGAGATAATATTGATATGTGAACATAGTTTAAGTAGAAATGAGCGAAAAAATTAGTTCTTTTATAATAAACCGTGTTTTTACACTTAGAGGTTAGGATATCTCAAAATTCTGACGTGGTAGAGAAATTCTGCAGCCAGATTTGGATTCAGCACTGAAAAATCTAAAAATCGATGAACTCAGGGTGCAAAAAAGTTAGAATTTTTCGGACTGTGTAATCAATCAATAATCAAGAAAATAAAAAAATAAACACTTAACTTATCTGCGTGCTAGCATTTTCAACGCGAATACAATTTAACAAGAACGCAAGAACGTGGGTTTGCAACTTCGTCTTTTTATCAATCATGGTTTGCATTTTAGTGCATTTAAAGTTGTAGATTCTTGTAAATTTAGAAATTTTAGTGCAGAAAAAGCACTAAAAAGGGCACTAGGCACTAAACCATTTTTTTTTTGGCGTTTTAGTTTTCAAAAAGCACTAAATCTAGTGCTTAAAGCACCAAGTTGGCAACAATGGTTCAATGTTCTAATAATTTACAACATTTTTAAGTAATAAAAACGATGTGCATTTGCCCATTTGCACATTCGAAAAATGAAAAATATGGCATTCGAAACATCCCTGATGCATACACAAAAACCGTACTAGATTGCCTCGCTTTGATTTCGGAATGCTTACACATTGAGAAGTTAGCTTACTGGCAATATAGAAATATTACATATATGGGCGCAAGTAATAGACTTGAATTTATATGAAAAGAAATATATGTATGTGGGTAATGAATAACGATCGCTTAAAATCGATCTCAAATTTTGTACAGCGCTTTTATCACCTTGCAATGTTGTGTGTTCAGTCAGCTATAAAAGCTTTGCTTTGCAAAGTTCCTATAAAGTCTAGACATCAACCTCGTTGGTTCGAGAGGTAGATGTCGCTCTATGCACTACGTATGCTACAGCGGAAATGGACGACACGCCATTTCTTTAAATGAAATTAATTGGTGCTCCTATGTATGTACATACATATGTATATGCATGTGTG
>NW_023458568.1:17143545-17145886 GCF_013731165.1 Rhagoletis pomonella | reverse complement strand
TTGTTATTTTATGGCCTTATAACAATTATATTCAACAGTTTTTATTGAGCTCGAGGCCGTTTTTAATGAAAAACTTATTGTGGAAAAGCAACAATAATTTGAAAAAATGGTAGAAGTGATAGCTATTTCGGAAATCACCACATTTCCTCATCAGACTTCTTTCAGTAGGATTCGAACCGACGATCCCACTGACTCAGCCAGTTGCCTACGCACTTTGCTAAGTCCGACTTGTAAATTATCGTTGCTTTTTCCCCTCTTTTTCATTTTGCTAAGCCAACACAATCAAGCGCAGCTATTCCGCTCCGATTTACACTTGATCATGTGGTTGTTGGTTTTTGTTAAAAAATCTATTTTTAGAATGTTTAACTTTTAGGTGTGCTCGTCCTTAAGCTATTTGTTTTTTGTTATTTTATGGCCTTATAACAATTATATTCAACAATTTTTATTGAGCGCGAGACCGTTTTTAATGAAAAACTTATTGTGGAAAAGCAACAACAATTTGAAAAAAATGGTAGAAGTGATAGATATGATGATGATGATAGCTATATGAGCCAAAGTGGGGCTAATATTCAAAATATGTATTGGTAAAGAAAGGAATTGCAAAAAAGAGGTGCCACGTGGCGCTGGAGTCATTATGAATTATCGCCAAGTTAGAAAAGGTGCCGTGAATGTCAGAATAAATAAACCTGTTGCACCATTGAGTATATGGAATTTGTATGTGTTACGATTTGCCCAATGTATGTGATTTTTGTCAGTATTGTTATGCCTTAAAGCTTCATTCGGAGACACCAGGGTTGAGTTGTGCAGGGGTAAATCTCAAATGAACACCGATAAATCAACCGCCAAAACCATCGCGCGCCTTTTACCGTAATAAATTCAAGTAAAAAAAATTATGTTCACTTGAATTGCTTTCGTGAAACTTACTTTTCAGGAATGTATTTCGTCTGAAATAAGTCTATCAGCCCGATTCTGAATAGAAACTCCCTAGGAATTTTTCCTCATTTCTCTTTCCTCCTATCATGAATAAAAATTCCTTGAGGATTTTTCCTCTTTTCCCTATTCTGCTATTCTAAACGATCTTCGAAAAAGGGAAAATGTATTTCGGGAAACTTGTAGGTATTACGAATGTCAAAAAGGAGGAGAATTGATTTTGTTATTCTGGGAGAATTTTCACCGGTATTTTAAAAGCGAAGTGCTACAAAATGTAAGTTAATTACAGTTTAAAGGAAATTTGGTGTAATAAAACGTTTAAACCTTTCATTTTAGGTCCAAAACAACAAATAAGAAACAAGTAGAAATCTTAATAACCCTAATGGAAGCTAGGCCGGACATTGCTCGCGGCTTCCATAAAGGCAACAAAGAGGAAGTTTCCCGGTTTTGGCGGAACGCTGAGGTGGAACTAAACTCCGCAGGCCCACCCACAAAAAATGCGACTGAGTGGAAGAAGGTTTGTAAAAGTGATTAAATGTGTACTTTTTGCTTTAAGTTATCGTTTGATTTACTTTTTATAGGTGTGGACCGACCAAAAGAAATATGTGCGTCAAAAGGCGCAAAATTTGAAAGCCAGAAAAGGCACGGGTGGTGGCCCAAACACGCAACAGAAGCTTTCTCCCAATGAGGAAGCCATATATAAACTGATTGGGATGAAGGAAAGTGTTGAAGGCATATCTGCGTCTACGTTTGGATTGCCAATTTCAAGTGTGTCCAAGAGCATTGCAGAACCTGAGCGAAACGAGTCTGACCTTACAGGAAGTGGAAATAGAGACACATGAGTCTCAAATAAGTCTACTTGTTACAGTCGACGAGCCATCGCCTCCACCACTGCCAGTAAATGTATCTCCAGAAAAGAGATCTACTGTAAAGAAGCCGAAAGCATCCTCCGACCTTCTTGAAGCTGAACTAAAGATTCAGCAAGCCTTACTAGAAACAGTTCCTGGAGCAGTTACGAGTTTACCCGAACATCACGAAGAGCAGAAAAGGCACTTCCGAGAAATGGAGACGCTTAAAAGAGAAGAAATAGCTGAAATGCAGCGGCTCAAAAATGAAGAAATAGCTGAAATGCGGCGGCACAATGATATCATGGAGCACTTGCTGAAGATGAAAATGTAAAGTATTTAGTTCAATTGTTATTTTTGTACAATTTTCTAGTTTTTTGAACGCATGTACCTATATATGTATAACTTCTTTTGATTATTACTAATTTCTCTCAGAAGTGCCTTTTCTACTCTTCATGATGTTCTGCTAAACTCGTTACTGCTACAGTATCTGTTTCTTATAAGGCTTGCTGAATCTTTAGTTCAACTTCCAGAACGTCGGTGGATGCTTTCGGCTTCTTTCCAGT
>NW_023458568.1:17139737-17143445 GCF_013731165.1 Rhagoletis pomonella | reverse complement strand
TAATTGGTGCTCCTATGTATGTACATACATATGTATATGCATGTGTGCAGTGGCGGATACAGGATTTTATTTGGGGAGGGGCGATTGGGATCGATTTGTCGAATAATGTTAAATTACAGGCATCTAACTTGATTCATAGCGGAGTGACCAATCGAAGCTATATGACCTACAAGCATCCAAACTGCTTGAACCCTCATTTATTTTTTCACGCAAATAGAGGTTCTAGTAATTTTTATTTAAGTCCGAATTAAAATGTTTAGTGATATAATTTTACTTTAAGTAAGTTTCATGTTGTGAATTTGGCGCAAGGTCCATTTACAGAGTCCCATGTAATAAAACAATTATACTATTTTGTAAAAAAGCACAAGATAAAAAGTTATACTCTGGGTTTTTTAAAGCAGTATATATTTGTGTATATTATATAAATACTTATTTTTTTCTTATAATGTTTGTCAAATGAGGGATGTAAGTAAGTAACTTAATAACTTATTCGGAATTTTGATTATAATAACTTAAATTGCAAACTCAATTTTGCGCTTTCCTTTTGGGAATCTTTGTATTATCCGTTCAGTGTCAATTTCAATATCTAAGGGCCAGTTTCAGTGGCAGTTTAAACTTAGATTACGTTAACTGAGTGTAAAATGAACAGCTGACTGACATTTGATTGGTTAATCTTAGTTTATAGCAGCCAGCTCGGGCGTTTAAACTAAGTTTAAACCACGACCGTGCACTGAAAAACTGGCCATAATTGTACGTGTAAAAGTGCTAGACCTATCAGTCTTTTTTCATTCATGGTACTATGGAACCATGTTTTTAACCGGTGAAGGGTAAATTATTTCTGAAGTAGCGTTACTAGCTAGAAGTGTAGTCAGAATGCGGAGAAGTTTGTTAATCAAATGAAAAGCATAATTGTCGTCCCATTTACCAAGAACTTCTGCTGCTGATTTTAGGTATGGCTTTTCGCTTACCTCATTTGTTCATCGTTCTGACCACACTTTATACTCTCCTTCCAAACTGATAGCATCTTTTTGTAGCGCATTACATTCCCTAATTTTTTATGTATGGAAGTAATAGTTCAACTCAAAAATCTTTATGTAATGTATATTTCGGCAATCTTTCTCGGAGATCGAGCTAAATATTATGCAATAGCGGGATAAATATTACCTTTGGATAATAATCTTCGGCGCTAGATGGACGATAAATAGCCCGAAAATTTCATCTATCCGCTCTCCGAGGAAGGACAATGTCCAAATACTAAAATTCCTTAGCGATATCGGTAACTAACGCCGCAAGCGCTTTTTCTACGTATTTTGCTGTTATCCCCCTACGAATGTCGGTTACACAGTTGAATGTGAAATTTTATACATTCACCGCGGAAATAGACAAAAAGTAGTATCAAAAAGTTTGATTCGACATGCATACATATAGTTCTTATCATAACTTTACGACACACACATATTGGCAAGATTTCACCATTTATTTTAAAATTTGTTAATTTTAATTATTGTTTTTTAAAGGTATAGCATATTTTTAACAGAAACCATATAAATCGAAGTGTCAATCTTTTTGCAAAGTTAAAAAAGAAATCAACAAACTTTGTCAAAATTTCGAGCTTTCAGATTTTTTAGAAACATTTTGAGTATGCAGTTTTGTAGCCCAATTTCAATTAATTGATTTCTGGGAATTTTTTTCGTCGAAGGTGTTGCTCATTTTTTCCATATAACAAAAAAATCATCGAAAATGTTTTGTATGGAATAAAATAGCTAACATGGTCACCAAAAAAAAGAAAACAAATGCCAAAATCAGTTACTTTAATAAATAATAATAATAGATTGTTGTTAGTGTTTGGCCGAGCTTCTCCTCCGATTTGTTGCGTGCGCCTTGATGTTGTCACTCAAAGCGGAGGGACCTACAGTTTTATCCCGACTCCGAACGGCGATTGTTTTTTTATGAGAAGCTGTTTCATCGCAGAAATGCACTCGGAGGTTTGCCATTGCTTGCCGAGGGACGACCGCTGTTAAGAAAAAACTTTTTTTTCAATATTTTTTTGCGATGTTGCCCTGACCAGGGCTTGAACCCAGGTGCTGCGGAGTGGAAGCGCGCACTGCTTACCACTACACCACAGCGGCGGTTAATTTAAACTTGCAGTATAATTGAATGGACTAAAAACTGCTTACTCAAAATATTTCCTAAAACGCGAATTAAAAAGTCCGAAATTTTTACGAAAGTTTGTTGAATCTTTAAAACGTTGTACAGAGATTCAAGCTTGGATTTATATGGTTTTTGTTAAAGATTATACAATTTTTTTTTTAACAAATAATGAAAATTAAAAAATATTAAGACAAATGGTCAAATCATGTCAAAATGTAAATGCCGTAAAGTTATTACAAGGTTTATAAATTCATAGTATTTGCATACCCATTGTTGGTATTTTTAATTCAGGAGATTTACATGCTTTCTTATTCTATAAATAATCTCGTGCAAGGCTAAAAAAGGGATTATGATTGAAGATTAAAAAAAAAAGTTTTTATTTATTTTCAAATTTCTCGTTCGCGGTAATATATTGTAACCGAAATTTTTTCCAGCTCTGGGGAAGGGGCGATCGCCCCCATCGCCCCTCTCCTGTATCCGCCACTGCATGTGTGTGAACCAATCTATTAATATCGTTGAATTATTTTAACGTCTATTGCAAAATTTTATACAGAAAAGACTAAAAAGTAGAAAATAAATAATATAAAAACAACTTTTTAATATACAACGCTTTTATAAATGGACTAAAAAGTAGACAATAATAATTCTCAGTCCTACAGAATTTGTTTTGATAACTTTTGATTCTGAAATTTTAGCAAAAGTCATTATAAACAATTTATGAGATTGAAAATGAAAAGTATGGGGCGCATGTAATAGACCAGAATTTATATGAAGGTTAATATATGTATGTATGTGGATATATGAATAAAGACCGCTTAAAATCGATCTCAAATTTGTTATTTCTTGTTTGTTCAACATACATAGTATGTACTGAAGTATACAAAGCACAAAATAAATGTTCAAAAAAGTGGAACATTTTTGGAATTTTTCAAAAATATTATATTTTAGAATTCTAAGAATTTTCAATGTTTTATACACAAGTACCATGGACAAACGACAATTTCGTCTAAAAATTTTGGAATCTATTAAAATTTCTAAAATCTCAAAAATTTTTTACATTCCAAAATATTCTCACTTTACCACAATTTCGATAGTTTTTGAAATTTTGGAAATTATCCTAAAAATAAAAAATCTCAAGAAATTTGATAATTTCATAAAATTCAAAATTTCGGAATATTTGTTATTTTTTAAACCTGCGAAAATATTCAAACTTGCTGTGACTTTCGACTATGTAAAATAGTACAAATTCGAAAATACAACAAAAAAAGTAAAAGTTGAAATTAAGTAATTTGAAAATTTTGCAAATTAAGTGAATTCGAAGAAGTGTGTTATAATTATCTGATACAAATATCATTTTTCAGAAAAATAACGAAATTTATCAATCATTGCGCAATTATGCGGACGCAGATACGGCCAATAATTGCGCAATTTTGTAAGTGCTCACGATGTTACAGGAAAATAGCTCCCACGTGTGTTCACAGGGCGGCTTAGTTCTTTTTTTCTACAAAAATATATATTATCGTTTTAAAACTGGTATTCGTTCCAAAAGGGGTATTT
>NW_023458568.1:17124012-17139637 GCF_013731165.1 Rhagoletis pomonella | reverse complement strand
TTTTAACGAAACTTTTTGTGTATTTGAGTGGGTCTCTGGATGGTTTAGTTTCACAATTTAATCCGACAGTTGGCGCTGTAGTTGAGTTATTACTAAAAATCTTATTTATGATCCGATTTGGCTAATGTTTTAAATATGTATGCAATACTATTGCAAAAACGTGCTGCCAAGTGGTGCTGAAGTCGAGCTATTACTAAAAATAGCCAAGTGAGAAATGGGGCCGTGAAGGTCAAATTAAATCGACCTGTTGCACCATTGGGTATATCGAACGCTCCTGCGTTGCGATTGGCCCAATGGATGTGATTTTCCAATATTATTATGCGTTCAAACTTTTAAGGTATTTCGTCTGAAATAATTATATGTATATTGCATTTCTGTAGAACAATGATTCGCACCCATTTTGAAATTGCCACCTACTATACTGTAAAGCTTCTAGGACATTCACTATAGAACCGGGTCATTGTTGCCGCAAGGGAGTGAAGAGGAAAAAATTTATTTCGCTTTGCTAATAACCGTGCTATGAAATGCCGCACAACTGGAGAATCTCAAGAACGGATATAACACTTTCCTTAGGTTATTTAAGGCGGCAAATGACCACCAAACCTTAATCTTAGCAGACAAATGTGCCAATGAAAATCGTAAACGTGAATTGTTGGTGAAAATGTTGGACCAAAAAGTTTCAATAAAATATATTAAAATTTTGGACGGGACGAAGTTCGCCGGGTCTGCTAGTATATAATAAAATTAAAAAATCGCATGCGAGTTTACGAATGCCTTAAAAGTCGCATACGTTCGATTACATTTTCACCTCACCGGCGTGGCCAAAGAGAAATGCCAGTTAAAAAGTTTAAAAAGCAAGAGCAATCGATCTTACTTTAATACATATAGTCAAAACGGAAAACAGTAATAACTAAGTCATGTACATTTTTGTTTTGCTTTACGTCCCACATTTAGTTCCAGGAACTCCGCTGAAAGATCTTTCGTCGTTGGAGCCAAAACGGTAAGCTATCTTTGCTTCTGTTGTGTCTTTTGCCTATGCTATTATTTGCTATTGCGATGAGATGTTCCATTCTTCTCACATAATCAAAGTCAATGTTGCCATACTCGCAAAAAAACAAAAAAACAAAATATTTATATATATGTTTTTACGTTTCGCGGCCTTATTGATGCAAAGTAAAAACACAGTACAATGAAATAAGAAGACTAGTAACTTAGATAGTTCAATGTTGTTTTATTTTGGTTAAATGCATTTATCTTAACTATTAGTAAAATACATCTAGAAATTAATAAGTAAAATAAATAATTCTATAGCAACCAAATTTAAAACTTGTATAACAATCTGCAATTTAAGTTATAAATTTGCCCTCATTGGATTCCCATTTATATTATTTTATAAGGTTGTTGTTACATTTATTTCTTCATTCGATTGTTAAATCCTTGTCGCAATTCTACTTTGTACTTCAAAAAAAAAAGAAAAGTAAAAGTTGCTTAAGGGCTTAGATTTGTATAATTTGGTTTTTATTAAATTATTGGATAAACTCTGGAAGTTATGGTAGGGTGGGCGATCGTTGCAGTAACACCATGTAACGTACTTCATACTGCAACCCAAGCGGCGTCAACACGTTTTGAGCAATCGTGTGTATCCGATTTCCTTTTAGATACCTTTCCTTTCAGCAAGTAATTTTTCTGTGGCAGTAGGAGCAGGAATCCCATCCTGATAGCCGACGAGCAAGAGCCGGATTTATGACGTGCATCAGCTCCCTACCTTTTGGCATACGCTTTGCTTTACATTAAAGTGGCATGCTTCAGGTAATAATTATTTTTGGCGCCCAACATTGACAAGCCAGCATACACTTCAATTTTTTTTTATGGTCTCTGTAATCCAATTTTTTTTTATTCGATTACCATTAGAGCACTTACAGTTTTCCGTTTCCGGCTATAAAGTTTCTCACCATTCAAATTTTATTACATTTTAAAGTTCGCTGGAATAGTGACAGTTTTAATATATGCTCGGCTGTTAACCAGTACATTTTATCACTCATATGACCCGAAGTGCTTTTTGGTGCATTTACATGGTATGAATCTGTTCATAAGCCGTATGAATTTTCCTATAAAAGAAGCACCAACTCTATGAAGAAATGAATGAAAGCGATATATATTTAACAATTTTGACTTGTATACTTGACAATATTTTTTTTTGTAAAGAACAAATAAAAAAATTGTATTTTGTGCTAGCTTCGAAACTAGAAGCGTGTTTTTTTGTTAAATGTGCTTTAAAAAGGACCTACTGCCAATAAAGCCTTGTGGATTGCTATTTTTCCATATTTGTAATGCTTCTATTTAAACATCTTTGTGGAAAAACAGCATGGTGTAATAATAACAAGGTGTTGTCAGTAACTTAACCTCACTTTTTCGGCAGGTCTATTCCGGTTACGCATTTAAAAGTACTAGAAAAGGTATTAATTATTTACTACCTTTAATCTGTTGGTGCATACTATTTCAAATTAAATGTAGAAAAATGTATAATTACAGGCTTATAAGCTTAAATATATGTTTGTATCTGCAGCTCCACACAGCTTGGACATATATTGTAACTTTAAAAAAGTAAAAAGCCCTAAAATAAGGCAATTTTCTATAAGACTGTAAATGATTTTCTAAATAGATTAAAACAAATAAATATCGATAATATAAGCGAATTCCTAATTTAACCATGCAACCACTCTATTCTAGTGTATCAGTAGTTCATTTGGCTCAATATTATGACAATGCGGCAAAAGTTATTTAATATAAAAAATCGCCTTTCCATACGATTTTTGTGTACGTTTTTTCCATTGATAACCACGATATCTTTTATTTTTTTACTTTTTGCGGACAAAAATTGTACAAATCCAGCAATTTTAAATATTAATATTGTTCTGAAAACACCAAGTTCTTTAAATATCGCGATAAAGCGAATTACTAAAATGGAGTATTTTAGATACTATTTCCCAACGAATAGTAGTATAAAAATCGGCAGCACTGAAAATAAGCATGACGATCTTGTCAAAATCACAACAAACACGTCGCTACTGACAACACCTTGTTATTATTCCACCATGGAAAAACAGTTTTCTGTTCAGAATTGCTTGTTTACGAAACGTTTGGCATAAGTTGAAATCATAGGGATGCCGTTTGCTTCCGTTTCTCAGTGGATTTTATACTTGAAAACGCACCAAAATATGTATGCAATACTTCTACATATCTTCGAGGAGAGAGTGAAACTTGTCCTAATTAAAAACGGTTCTCTCTTTTAAACTTAATAGTCTTCTCTCCTTATGTCTAAGTATCGACATTTTATTATAAATGGCTAAGGGCTTGATTTCAGGAGCTCCCGATGACCAAATATCTTTTTTGGCACAAATTTCAGTTCCGAGGTTTTGCAGAACCACGATAAGCGCTTTTGTACTTTAAACGACGATATACATATTGGCGCTTGAACAATATGTTAGTGTTTGGCATAGCTTCTCCTCCGATATGCGGCGTGCATGATTTTGTCACACAAAGTAAAGGACAGTTTTACGCCGACTCCGAACGGCAATTGTATGTTAATGAGAAGTTGTTTCCATGAGAGAATACACTCGGAGGTTTACTATTACCAACAGAGGGGCAACCACTATTAGAAAAAACTGGGCTTGAACTCAGGCTCTGGGTCATGCTCTACAGCAGCCGCCACTACTTTTACATATATTGCTGGTATATTCAAAATACTATACCGAACTTCGGAGTGTATATATGTAATATAAAAAAGAATGAGAGGTACTATAAGAAAATGTACCCAAAATTCTGGAGCAAATGAAAACATGCTCATTGAAAACAGTTCACTTGTATAAATTAAAAGATATAACTTAATAGGTTACAGCGCTAAACTAAAGGTTCAAGTTAGAAAAAATAGCATCCGGTGTGAAGGAAATAAAAGACCATAAAATGTTTGTTTGTTTCGTTAATTCTCTGAACCTGTTAAGATATGACACTCCATTGTTTGCAGTAGTTTGCAAATATACACTAATTGTTCTAAAATCTCAAACATTTTCGTGGGATGTTTTTCTTTGATTTCGAATTGAAAATACATTACGATCATATTGTACCGAAATAAGTGCGGTATGCCTGCATTTTGTAAAAGCCAGAAAGAAGCATAAACTGTATGAAAAAATGAAAGGGAGAAGTATACATGCCTTCTATAATTTTGACTTATATGTATATTTGGCAAGTCTTTGTGTAAAAAACAAAAAATACACATTTTCATTTATTTGCCAGCTTGGAAAATGTAGGCTTATTTTTACTTAAATGTGATATAAAGCCCATTAAAATGTTCTGTAATGCTTGTTTTTAAGTTTGTTATCATAGTGCTTTGTATTTATTGTCCACCATACGTGAGTTCATGGGCGTAGCCTGAACGAAATTTAGGGGGGCCCCTACAAAAAAAATCAAAACCAATAACTTACTTACTAAAAAATTGCTTATTATAGCTTAAAATTATTGTAACCAATAGAGGTAAATATGTTGTAAAAAAAACAAATAAACAGAGGTTCACAAAAGTTGATATAAAACTATTCGTCGATTTAAATTGTTAACTTTTTACTGAGCATGTTTATTTTACGAGGAGGAAGCATCGTAAGCCTAACCTCGTCAGTGTGAGACTTTAACCCAAACAAAACTTCCTACCGTCATGTACCGTTCCCCTCCTGGTACCACCGCCAAGGATTTCGTCGGGATCACAACACTGTGTGACTGATAAAGTTATAGATCTATTCTCTTCTTCTTCTTCTTTGGTAACCGCCAAAGCGATTTCGGCCAACTGACGCCAATTGGAAATGCCAAGAGAAGCCAGAATACTTTCAGAGCTGGGGCGTCGGTGTCCATTCGAACGATATGGTCAAGCCAGTTGAGCCGCTGTATTTTAATTCGCCATATACCAGCACGGGCATGATGAGTGACTTATAGTGTGGTTTTCGCACGTCGAGAGAGGACTTTACTCCTGAATTGCCTACTCAATCCAAAGCAGTACTTGTTGGCAAGAGCGATTCTGCGTTGGATTTCCATGCTGACATTATTATCGGTGTTAATGCTGGTTCCCAAGTAAACGAAATTCTCTACTTTCTCGAAATTGTAACTGTCAACAGTGACGTGGGTGCCAAGGCGCGAATGTGCTGACTGTTTGTTTGATGAAAGGAGATACTTCGTCTTGTTCTCGTTTACCACCAGACCCATTCACTTTGCTTCCTTGCCCAACTTGGAAAAGCCAGGACACGCTTCGCGGTTTTTCTTACCGATGATGTAAGTTTTATCGGCATACGCCAGCAATTGTACGCTCTTGTAGTAAATTGTTCCTGAGCGGTTCAGTTCTGCAGATCTTATTCTCTTTTCCAACATCAGATTAAAGAAGTCCCATGAAAGATAGTCGCCCTGTCAGAAACCCCGTCTGGTGGCGAACGGCAACAGAGCAGAGCTGGTGGTATTACTCAACGTCATTTTTCACAGCCGTATGAGTTTTGAGGGGAAGCCAAATTCAGACATAGCGGCATATAAGAAACTCCTTTTAGTTCTGTCGAAAGCGGCTTTAAAGTCAACAAATAGGTGGTGAGTGCCGATCCTTTTCTCGCGGGTCTTTTCCAAGATTTGGCGTATTGTGAATACCTGGTCTATGGTAGACAATACATTCGATAAGACCTTGCAACCTATGCTTAGAAGGCTGATCCCGCGGTAGTTGGCACGCATGGCGGGGTCGTGGATTGGGCAGAGCGCACTTGAATTCCAGTCGTCGGGCATGCACCTTATTACCTCCTTGCCATCGTAATTAACCAGCTCAGCTGACTGGCCGTTAGCTCAAGCAGCTTTGGCACTTTTCGTTATAGTCAGGCGCTGGGATATTGACTCCATCGTCATCGACTAGGACCTCGGGTTCGTCTTGTGTACTTCTTTCAGCGCTTCTGCCATTTCATTTCATTTTCATTTCATTTCATTTGTTATAATCAAACACACAACCATGAGTTATTTTACAGTGTTTGAATTTAATTTAATTATAAAAGCTTAAAAATAACATTAACAAGTAAGAGCAGCGCTGTCTTCGGCTATGCCGAAGGCTTCATACCTTTCATGAACATCTGCAAATTTTAGTTTGACAGATTACTGATTTTGAATACATCTGCATACATCGATAGAGGAGTTACATACTTATATAAAAAATTGCCTCTAAACAATCAGAGGTATGGAGGATATACTTTATATGGCACCAATCTAAGTGATTTTCACTGCTATGTGATCGGTATGTAAACCGGTAACACAATTTATTGGGTATAGTTATCCGATCTTTTTAATTTTCACTGTAAGTTTTCTGTTGATAATTATTGAAAACAGTGCGGAATTTCCTGTTCCCACCTATATAAATGGAGGAGTTATAACGAAAAATTTTATATCTGAACAATCAGTTGTATGGGAGCTATAGGTTATAGTGACCCGATCTTTGTAATTTTCACTGTAAGCATTCTGTTGATAATGAGTGCAAGTGCTCCGAAATTTCATGTTCGTAGCTGCATAAATGGTGAAGTTATAACGAAAAACCTCATATCTGAACAATCAGTTGTATGGGAGCTATATGTTATAGTGGTCCGATTCTTCCGGTTCCGACAAATGATTAATACATTATAAAAATACACCCACCTACCAAATTTGATCCGGATATCTCAAAACTGAGAGACTTGATTGCATACAAACAGACGGACAGACAGACAGACGGACAGACGGACATGGATAAATCAACTCAGCTCGACGTTCTGATCATATAAGTATACATTTTAATGGGTCTATCTCTTTTTGTTCTGGTACTTACAAACATCGGACCAAAGTTATAATACCATTTCATGCTCATGAAGGGTATAAAAATAGTGGTGCTTTAAAGGCAAAATATTTGACAAAGGGAAACCGTAGGTTGTAAAAATGTGGAAGGAGGAGAAGAAGAACAAAGAAGTATTAGAGAGAAAAAAAAATATGTATATGTGACCTGGTCTACGGAAAGGGGGCTTAGGTGTAAAAAAATCAATTTTCACTTTTGGGTTGATTCGGATGGAAGATGAGATGCTTTTTCACGTGGTGAAAAGCAGAAAATCCTAACTTGCTTAGAAGTGTACTAAAAATGTAGAGAAAGAAGAGTAAAAACGAGTAAACGAAACGAGTTGCTTACTTTTAACAGCTTTTTCACAGAAAACTAGTTTTCGCACGTAAGCTCCCTTTTCGTAGACCAGGTCACATATATGTATATATGTGTACGTGCATCTTAGCAATTTAGAGGGCAAAAATTATGTAAGAGCTCATTTTTAAAGTGCGATGTACTTCGGTTAGTTTTGATCTTATATGGCAGAGCGTTCCAAAGACGAACAGCAAAAACAAAGAACTGACGTTCAGATACAAGGCAACTGTATTTCATACTAAGCAGGTTAAGTGATCGGGCCGATCTAGTGAATTGAATTCGTTCAACAAGGTATTTGTGCTCATGAGAGTTAATTACCTTGTGAAGCAGCATTAGGCATTTTACTTTTAATAAATCATCGAACTTTATAGAAAATATTTTTAAGGCTAAAACAGATATGTGATCACGACGTTTTACACAATACACGTATCTGGCGATGTTGTTGTAGAGGATATTAATGCCCCTATTATGATTCACAACTCAACTGATAGTTTAGTTGTAGTTGTCGATTTCGTATTACGATTTACAACTCAACTCAACTTTCAATCACTTGTCTTCGTTAAGTTGTTACCAGTATTATGGTTCACAACCAAGCTAAAGTTGTATGAGCTGTCAAAGTGCGACAACTACTTTTTATCAGTTGTGTTCTTGTTAGCAAGCGGTAAAATGGAAAAAACATTGTAAGTGTTTGTAATAAAATACGTAAAATATGCAGAAAATGCATGATTAAACAATTATTTCAGGAAAATATCAAACAAGCTACAAATTGACCGCCTTGTCGATTTAGTCGAAAAACATCACGACATTGGAAGAGGGAAAGGCTAATACGGATCTAGTCGCCAAGAAACAAAAGATACTTGGGTGCAGTTTGCAGTCGAGCTGAATAGCCTTGGACCGCCATCAAGAACAGGGCCAGAATGGCAACGGGTAAGTTACTTTTAACCAAAACAAAAAACAACACCTTATTCTGATTTTTCTATTTAGGTATGGATTCATTATAAAGCCAACCTAAAACGAAAGTTTTCGAAAAATAAAGAAAACTTCGTGGCGACCGGCGGTGGCCCATCCCAAGAAGTCAGTTTGACTGCTAGTGAAGAAAGGGTGTGTGAGCTTACTCAAGTTAACTTATCAATTAATCCCCCTGGAAGCGCGTTCGGGTTAGCTGTTGATTTGACCGCAGAAGAAAATATAACTCCTCCAGCTACTGATTCGCCGGTAGTTAATGAAAATGTCGTGCCCACGAGACCCAAACGACTGAAGGCAAGCGAAGCCAAAATTCAATTACTCGAATGGCAGGCAGGAACACAAACTCAAATTCTGCGAACCCTCAATAAAATAGAAAGCACGCAGCATAAAGTGTACCAGCTAAAGAAAGAAGAAGTGAAGTTGTTGAAGGAACGTGAAAAAGAAGCAAGTGTCCTTAGGAAGCTAAAGATAGAAATTGATAAGGAAAAACTGAAAAGACAGAAGAATTGAATATGGGTGATATCTAGCATATATTAAGAAATGGAACTTTTTATAGAATGAATTATTATGTTTTTAATGAATTTAATTATTTTTTTCCAATGTAAATAACCTTTTTTATCACTTAAGAAACCACGCTGATTTTATTAGTTACATAAGTACCTCTTTACTTGAAAAATGAATTTTTTGTTACTTTTTAGGAAATGAATTAATTTATTAATTTAAAATGAAATACATGCGAAATTTATTGCAACGAACGCATTATGTTGTTCCTTATTGTTTCTGCTTCGCCATTCGATGCGGAATTATTTTCCTCAGGTGTGGGTTCTTGTTGGTTATCTGTACTCAAAATGGTATCGGGAAATTGAACTTTGAAATGCTGAGAAATATTGTGTAAAGCACAGCAATCATTAACAATTTGCATAGCTTTTTCCGGCGCGTAGTGCAAACCCCGAGCAGAAAGCAAACACCTGAACTTGCTTTTAAGCACGCCAATAGTTCTCTCAACGAAGTTCCTTGCTTTAGCATGAATTTTGTTGTAGTTCCTTTGTGGTGAGCCATCAACTGTATTGCGAAATGGGGTCATTATATTTCTTCCTAGTGGATATCCTGCATCACCTAGAAATAATTTTATATATTGTACATACTTCTGTACATAGGAACATCTTATATAATGAAAGTAAGGATCACTTACCCAAAATCCATGTGTTTGTTGGCAAATTCTGATCGAGGTGTTGTTTTAGTGTGCTCACATTCCATATATGGGAATCATGATTAGAACCTGGGTATCTGGCGTCAACGAACCTGATATTCTGTTTATAGTCTGAAAACTAAAAAAATGTGAGTGCATGAATAATATTTAGATAAAGAAAATCAAGACTCATAATCATCACATTAAGGCTGTAATAGCCTTTTCTGTTAAGATATAGATGCTGTACTTCCTTTCGTGGTGCACAGATTCGAACATGCGTACCGACAACGAAGCCTATGACTCCTGGAAATCCACTTTGAGCGTAAACAGTCAGTTTGGAATCCTGTACTTCATCAGTGGTCATCGCCGCCTTGATCCACCGTGTACAGACACGTTGTTCTAGGATGTTTAGAACTTCCTCAAGAACCACAGAAAATGTAGGTTGAGCTAAACCAACATTAAAATCGTTGCCGCCACTCTTTTGGTAACTGCCATCTGCAACAAATCGTAAAGCGGCGCATAATTTTATGATCGGTGATATAGCAGAGGTCCGCTTTGATTGCTTAAAGAAGTCCTTCGTCTCATTAAGTAAATATATAAACGCTTCTTTGTTCAGCCTAAAGTAACTAATGAATCTGAAAAAAGAACCATGAAAAACTTTCTGCAGTATCATTAATACAATAACGTACTTGGCCGTTGGTAGCACCAATGGATTAGTCTGTTGTTAAGTTGTACATTTTCTTCCTCTTCATCTTCCGAAAAATACATTTCCACGGAGACGTCCATAGTAAATAAATATATTTAAATTTTCACACAATTTTTTGTATACTCGCCAGCTGATTTGAGTTGTCAAAATTAACAATTTTCAGGTTGGCAATAACTTAACGAAGACAACTACAATTGGTTGTGAATCATAATACAAAAAAATAGTTGAGTTGAGTTGTAACATTGACAACTCAACTGAGTTGAGTTGTGAATCATAATAGCGGCATAAGTTTACCACGACACAGATTATCACAATTGGCATACAGTTCACATCCATACAATAGGGTTGGTAACAGAAATGTTTTGGCTAAAAGCAGTCGAATTTTCACTGGGGTAAAGTGCTGAATAGTCCATAATGAACGGAGCATGCCATAAACCTTGCCTATTGCACTATAAATGTGGGTATTCCACGATAGGGTTCTATTGAAAATTATCCCTAGGTTTCTTGCAGTGTCAACAAATTTTATAACAGAGTTGTTCAATTTCACTTCACTGTAGCCCTCAAGTTTGAAAGTCTTCTTGTAAATAACGATGCACTGTGATTTACTTGGATTTAAAAGTAACCCATTGTCACAGGCCCACTTGCTAACGTGATCTAAGTCAGTGTTGAGGTTACTAATACATTTATTAACGGATACAAAAGGGCAACTGACATATAGTTGAACATCATCTGCATATACATGAATATCACAATATTTTAACACACTTTGAAGATCGTTTACATATAACACAAACAATAGAGGACCGAGAATCGAGCCTTGGGGAACGCCTTTAGTTACGGGTAAGCAGTTAGATATAATGTCACCGGCACAAACAGCTTGTGAGCGGTCGTTGAGGTATGATTTTATTAAATTTAATGCTGTCGACGAGAAGTTAAACAAGTTGCTAAGTTTCAAGGCTAGAAGTTCGCGATTAACAGTGTCGAAAGCTTTGGAATGATCCATAAGTGTTAATAAAGTTACGCGATCGTTGTCAATGTTTAGTCTGATGTCGTCTGATACCCTAATTAGCGCCGTTATACAGCTTCTGTTGGATCTAAAACCAGATTGGTACCTATTCACCAGCAGGTTTCGACTCAGAAAAGAATTTATCTGAGTATGCATAATGCGCTCAAGTACCTTGGATAAAAAGGGTAGTATTGCGATGGGTCTAAAGTCCCCATTAGATTTCTTAGTTGGAATGATTTTTGCCGACTTCCAACAGTGAGGAAAACAGACGTGGTCAAAATGCTGTTTAAGACATAAGTTACGAACGGTAAAATTTTAGGCAATAAGCATTTGACAACGGCACCATCTTCAATATTGGAGAAGGTAAAACCAGGTATTGTTCCATTCATACATACACTGTACTTTTCACGACATATATTACTGCTACAGGCGGATAATTGTACAAATTTCTCATTCAGCTCATCTACGTTTATATTATCGGAAACATGATTACTTTTGTTGCCAATCCCTATCTCACGAATATATTTCCATGTTTTTTTAGAACTTATTGCTGAGCTAAACTGATGCTCATAGTATTTCAGTTTTTGCAATTTAATGGCTCTGGTGGCTTCTCTTCTATGACCCTTGAAGACATTATATGTTTCTGCACATTTCAGGTGTTTCCACTTTCTATATGCCTTGTTGCGCTTCTGAATAAGACCCTTTATATAGTTGTTGAACCAAGGCCGTTTACGAATATTGCCTGATTTTGTTACAAGCGGCACATACTGTTCATATAGGGAACTTATATTGGTTTGAAGAAAATTCACCTGCTCGTTTGTGAATACCAAAGTGTAAACATACTCCCAGGGTATGGCATCAACAGCTTCTTCAAGTTGCTCATAATTAATATGCATAAAATCTCGATATGAATAAGAAACCGTATTGCAAGCTAACTTAAAATCCTGTGTTAGAAAAATGAGGTCATGCTTAGAGAAATTTGGGACGGAGAGCTGGTCGTAGATTAAAATTTTCGACGTATCACTTACAAAAAATATGTCCAAGAGCGTGCTGCTTGTTTGGGTGTAATGTGTAGTGGTTGACGTGTTTACTGGGAAAAGACCCAGATTTTGCATTGCAAGTGAAAATTTGTTTTCAGTAAGCAAATCACTGTTAAAATCTCCAGCTATTACAATATCACTATAGCTGAGGCTAAGATTTTCAATAAAATCTATAAAATTATTATAACCAATGTGTTTGTGAGGTCTATAAACACATCCTATGAGTATCTTTGTATGATTACACATGATTTCAACAAAGAGGTATTCAATTGAACTATAAGGTTCTGATGTACATTTAATTCTACAGGACAAACTAGATTTGACGAACACGGCAACACCGCCACCCTGCCCAAGTCTATCTAAACGAAAAAGTTTATATCCATCAACACAAAACAAATTGTCACTATGCCACGCAGAGAACCAAGACTCGGACACATACAACATCAATGTCAGACGATTCAAAAATGTACTCATCTATTTTAGCTGGTAAGCTATGGGCGTTAAGATGACATATTTTTAACCCGTTTCTTTGTCTACCAAGTATGCGCATCATATTAAACGTGCTGTCATAGTCTTTAGAACGAAAGCGGCTGTTAATATTCAAAACAACAAAAGTATCGAAGACATTGCACTTTGATGTCAAACAAAAAGCCACATAAAATGCCAAACAAATTGCAGCACTTGAAAAAAAAGAAAGAGTAAGAGAGCGAAAGAAGTTAACAAACAAAAAGTTAGAAATAAAGCAAAATATGTGCATCGCGGGTATAGAAACATAAGGGAAGGAGAAGCGTAAATTAACATTATATTAAATTCTAAACTAAATACTAGTTAAGAGAAAAATATGTTGACAAAAACGCCCGAGTATTCTTTTTGTTAGTGTATTGAATGATTTTATGTTATGCTTAAAAGAGTATTCACGTCAGCGGTACTGCACACTAATTGGCGCTCTTTGTTTGGTTTTCGCCTGATGTAAACTTTGATTGAGAACGCAGACGTTAGTAGCTTTTTTCTCCGGAGTTCTGAGGCGTACGATATCACCTCACGCAACACTTTTGGAACTCTCATGCACATATACACTCCCATATCCGGGCTGATCGATGTCAGAGAGTGTGAGAGATCTTTTACGGGACTTGCACATGGCAACAATTGATTTAAAGAGCTGTGTCCGGTCATGTGAAGAGCACAGTTTAACGATGATTGGTGCGTGGCTGTTCTTATTTTGCGTTTTGCCTTTCGCACTTCGCCATCTGAACGCCTCACGCAGTGCCGGAGTTCTGTTGTGCGCTGCACTGCATAGCTTACCAAAGATGTCAGGCAAATTCTCATCAACAGTTTGAGGGATTCCGTTTATTACGATGTCTGTGGCGACGGCGTCGCCTTGCAGTTCAGTGAGCTGGGCACGAACAGCAACAAGTTCACCGTGCATATTATTAAATTTGACGCAATAGTTCTCAACCTCAGTCACTCTCGTCTCAATAGCGGTTAAAGAAAATTTTAAGTTTGCTATTTCCCCAGCTAACTCACCAATTTTCTGCATGACTCTTTCCTCAGAGCTCTTAATAACAGTTGTCAGCTCTTGAATGATGGAGATTCTTTGCTCATCGAGTTTCATTACAGCCGATGTGGTGATTTGTGGAGTTTTTGGAGGTGTTGATGAAGCTTTGCGTTGTGGATTTTTACGTGTTGCTGACATCACGAAAAAACAATCTCAGGTTCTCGTGGACAGGAAAAAAGTTGTTTCACACGCGCACGTTTATATGCCCGCAGTGGAAATTTTAAATAGCAAAAATACTCAAGTAAAATGTGAAAAACTCGGGAGCACAACAAAGCACGTCCTACTCGCACAAGAACATTTGATGTTTATCTTACTCAAAAGGGTCGAGAAGTGTTCCCTCCATAATCTGAGTACGTTCTGGACATCGGTCATTAGGTCGCCATGGTTGTTCCTACAAGAGTCTTGAAACCTTCCGTAAGTCGCTCAACTCTCTGCTAAAAATTTCGGGTGTTTTTTCTGTCGGCCAGCATTTCAAGCATTTTCTCACACTCCTCATCGTACCAGTAATGAGCGGGAAATGTGGTTCCACTGATCGCGCAAGTTGGTTTGTTGAAGAGTGCTCTCTCACAGCAGTTGTGAGGGTCGAGTGCCGAATTCATTGGCCGTCTGTTTTGATTGCAGCTTTTCGACGTTGAACTTTCCTTGCATTGTTGGGGGCCCTTTTTTTTGCTGCTCCGAGGTTGGGTCGTATATTGGATGCATCAATATAGTAGTGCGAGTCGATGTTTGGCCCTCGGAGTGTACGTATGTACATCTAAAACATGGAAGCATTCCTTCCGTCTATCACAACATGCTCGATTTGGTTTCCGGTTTTTCGATGTGGAGACATCCATGTAGCTTGATGGATCTTTTTATGCTAGAACCCAGTAATACATACTGCCAAGTTTCGGGCCCCGGCGAAGTCGATAACCCTCAGCTAATATGTACGCTCTAAGATAAGAGAGCCTTGGATGCCTCGTCCTTCTCTTCCATCGGGGCATTGGCACATATGAATGAGATGTTGAAGAATCTCGCGTTGATGCGGATTGTGGCTAGACTTTCGTCCATTAGAGTGAACGCCGGTCTCTCTCCCACCACAAATCCCGAGGCATGTGGTTTTTTTTCATTGGGCAGGGTTTTAACGTAGCGGGACCCAAACCCAGCGCATGTGGGCCACTCCCAGTTGAATGGCAGTCAAAAGCTTTGCAGTACTGGGAAATGTACAAAACATAGTGGTCAAAAGCGAATATCTCAACTAAACCATGATGTATTTTTTAAATTCATAGCTCTACATACCTGTATAGTAAACCAAATAACAGGGCCAGACGTTATTCAAAATAAAAAATGTAAAAAAATAAACTTTTTCCCTATACTCTGTAATATTCCTTCGCAATTTTGAAAGGTAAACTAACAATTTATAATCATTGCTTTGCAGCGAAATATCTTCTCTTAAATTTTATACATAGGTATGTATAAATATGAGGACGTATTGAACATTTTGAGTACGCAGATTTTTTATGCTGGTATATTCATTTATCTAATCTAATCTAATAAATATTATAAATGTGAAAGTTTGTATGTTTGGATGTTTGGGAAATCATCACGCGGAAACGACTGCACGGATTTGCATGAAAATTTGCACATATATAGCTTATGACCCAGATTGGAAAATAGGCTACTTTCCTTAAGAGTTGCCACCTGTTAAAAAAGTTTCATTAAATTAATACGCGGAAATGACTGAATGGATTTGCATGAAACTGTGCAAGCAGATAGCTTATGACCTACATTGGAAAATAGGCTAATTTTTTGGAAGAGTTGCCACCTGTTAAAAAAGTTTAATTAAATTAATACGCGGAAACGACTAAACGGATTTGCATGAAATTTTGCACATAGATAGCTTATGACCTAGGTTAGAAAGTAGGCTACTTTTTTAAGAGTTGCCACCTGTTAGAAATGTTTAAT
>NW_023458568.1:17119180-17123912 GCF_013731165.1 Rhagoletis pomonella | reverse complement strand
AGGTTTCCAGGTATACGACGCGTGAACGTGAAACCTTCTTGGAGGTGTCACGGCGAGTTCTAATATTTCCAACTCAAATTTAGTAACTTGGCCTTGATAAAATACCACTTATCATTACTGTAGCAAATGCCTCAAGAGAGCTTTAGATTATAAGGTCGAACCCGGCTCTCCCTTTCCCATTTAATGAAATTTATTCTGTCTTCCACAAACACTTCCAGGGATATGTGGCAAGAAAAAGTCAATTTGTACAGGAAGTGCCACGCCCATTTTTCTTATAACCCTAATCTTCTTCCATGAATTTAGAATTGATTTTATATACCCCAGTACCAAGTCCCAGTACTCTACCATGAACATCTCTGGAGATATGCAGTATAAAACAGTAAATTTGTACGGGAGGTACCATGTCCCCTTTTCGAATAACACAAATTCTTCTCTATGAGTATGGAATTAATTTTGTATACACATCTCGGTGCCAAGTTCCAGTCCTCTGCAATAAACACCTCCAGAGATATGCAGCATAGAAAACTCAATTTGCATGGGAGTTGCCACACCACCTTTTCCAATAACTCTCATTTTTCTCCATGAGTATGGTATTAGTTTCACATACATACATGCATACATATGTATTTCCATACCAAGCTTGAGTGCTTTACCCCAAACATTTGAAGAGATATGCAATATGAAACTTTCAGTCAGTATGGGAGGTGCTACGCCTCTTTTCCAAAAACGTCCATTTTTCTCCGTGAATATGAACATGATTTCACACAGTGTTGGGAAACTGTTAATCTGATTAACGATTAAAAATTAACGATTAAAATGTTAATCGCCTTTGACGATTAAAATTAATTAGTCGTAATCAACTGTACGATTAATGATAACATTTTTTAATCGTTAATCGCTGGCTGCGATTACGTTTAATTAATTTAAAACATTAATCGTTAATCCAATTAAAAATAAAATCTGATTAATTTGTCTAGTTTGTCCGAGTTTGAAACCAAACACCAGTTATAGTAATTATTTTGTGTTTTACGCTTATAAAAAGCACGTAATATAAAAAAATAATAATTATTGTTAATATTAATACATAAACTGGGAACTTTTACAAACCTAGTTTGTAAAACGTTTGTTGGTATAAATATATCTTAATGAAAATGCACACGAAATTGCTTAGATTGATGAGGAAACCCGACTTAGCCATACTGGATTAACTTTCTTTGTGTGCACAGGAAAATTCCAGCATAACTTAATTAATCACCAAACCTACATGATCAAATTAAGAGTTAATGATTAAAAATTAATTTTTTAATCGCGGTACGGTTAACTGTTTAGTCGGATTAAAATTAATCATGATTAACTGTAATCAGATTGAATTTAATCGAATTAACTAACTAATTAAAATATTAATCGATTAATGCCAACATTGATTTCACATACATATCACTATACCAAGTTTCAGTTCTCTCCCACAAATACTTCCAGAGATATGTATGTAATATGAAAATACCAATTTGTATGGGAGGGGCCTTGAGTTATCGGACTTACTTTCAGTCTAAGACCATCCTTCCGAAATCCGTAGTAAGTGTACTAAATTCCGTTCTGATCGGAAAACCGGTTAAGGAAGTAGCCTATTTTTCAATCCAGGTCATAAACCATCTTTGAGTAAAATTTAATTTTCAAACAGGTGGCAATTCTTAAAAAAGTAGCCTATTTTCCAGTCTAGGTCATAAGCTATCTGTGTGCTTACTTTCATGCAAATCAGTTCAGTCATTTCCACGTATTAATTTAATTAAAGTTTCCTAATACGTGATAACTCTTGAAATAGTAGCCTATTTTCCAACATAGGTCATAAGCTATCTCTGTGCGAAATGTCATGCAAATCTGTTCAGTCGTTTCCGCGTATTAATTTAATTAAAACTTTTTTAACAGGTGGCAACTCTTCCAAAAAATTTGCCTATTTTCCACTGTAGGTCATAAGCTATCTGCTTGCAAAATTTGATGCAAATCCGTTCAGTCTTTTCCACGTATTAATTGAATTAAACTTTTTTGGCAGGTGGTAACTCTTAAAACAGTAGCCTATTTTGCAACCTAGCTCACAAGCTATCTGTGTGAAAACTTCCATGCAAATCAGTTCACTCATTTCCGCGTATTAATTAAATTAAACATTTCTAACAGGTGGCAACTCTTAAAAAAAAGTAGCCTACTTTCTTACTTAGGTCATAAGCTATCTATGTGCAAAATTTCATGCAAATCCGTTTAGTCGTTTCCGCGTATTAATTTAATTAAACTTTTTTAACAGGTGGCAACTCTTCCAAACAATTAGCCTATTTTCCACTGTAGGTCATAAGCTATCTGCTTGCAAAGTTTCATGCAAATCCATTCAGTCATTTCCGCGTATTAATATAATGAAACTTTTTTAACAGGTGGCAACTCTTAAAAAAAATTGCCTGATAACCAATCTGGCCCATAAGCTATCTGCGTACAAAATTTCATGCTAATCCGTGCAGTCGTTTCCGCGTGATAATTTCCCAAACATCCAAACATACAAACTTTCACATTTATAATATTTACTAGCTTATACCCGCGGGTTTCACCCCGCGCTTTTATACAAGTAGGAAAAATAATTTAATGATGTTACATTTTATTTCTGTGCCCATTTCGTTATAGCTCGTTATTTTCTAAGCGAGTTAAGCCCCGCGCTTTTATACAAATAGGAAAAATAAATTAATGATGTTAGATTTTATTTCTGTGCCCATTTCGTTATAGCTCGTTATTTTCTAAGCGAGTTAAGGTATTTAGGCCGTTTAAAACTATGAAATTATAAAATCTCTTCTCTCCTCCCTCTAAGTTTACCTTAAAAGGTTTCCAGGTATACGACGCGTGAACGTTAAACCTTCTTGGAGGTGCCACGGCGAGCTCTAATATTTCCAACTCAAATTTAGTAATTTGGCCTTGATAAAATACCACTTCTCATTACTGTAGCAAATGCCTCAAGAGAGCTTTAGATTATAAGGTCGAACCCGGCTCTCCCTTTTCCATTTGATGAAATTTATTCTGTCTTCCACAAACACTTCCAGGGATATGTGGCAAGAAAAAGTCAATTTGTACAGAAAGTGCCACGCCCATTTTTCTTATAACCCTAATCTTCTTCCATGAATTTAGAATTGATTTTACATACCCCAGTACCAAGTCCCAGTACTCTACCATGAACATCTCTGGAGATATGCAGTATAAAACATTAAATTTGTACGGGAGGTACCATGTCCCATTTTCGAATAACACAAATTCTTCTCTATGAGTATGGGATTAATTTTGTATACACATCTCGGTGCCAAGTTCCAGTCCTCTGCAATAACCCTGCAAAAATCGTTGGACCATGTAGTCTATGTGTGGTATATTGGAGTACTTACAAAAGTGCTCCTCTGTCATGCTATAGCGGACAAATTCGTGTCTCTGCACCAGCTTATTGTTACCCGATCACTGCTCGCGTTTTAACGAAATGTGATTGAAGTTCAGCATTTGAAAGCACATTTGCATTTGCTGTAGCTGAACGTGTAGAAATGCTGGCTGTTAGTTCTTAGTTCCCAGCATGTTCGGGTTCGAATGTCGTCAGAGGCAACATGCAATTTTTAATTTTTGTTTTTGGTTTTTATTAATTTCAAAAAAAGCACCTGTGAAGTGAAGAACAAAATCGTGTACAAATGAAAAAAATATAACAACAATGTCATTGGAGTATGTTGGGGTAGTTTTGTGCTACTCTGATGTAATGCAGAGATGGAGTATATGGTCCTGCCCTAGGACATCGCAATGTTAATTGGACCATATTTTTTATATGAATTGTGGTTAATTTTGGAGTACTCCTTGGTCCTTCGGGAGTACTCTTTACATGCATGCATGGAGTAGTCGCGATTTTTGCAGGGAAACACCTCCAGAGATATGCAGCATTGAAAAATCAATTTGCATGGGAGTTGCCACACCACCTTTTCCAATAACTCTCATTTTTCTCCATGAGTATGGTATTAGTTTCACATACATACATGCATACATATGTATTTCCATACCAAGCTTGAGTGCTTTACCCCAAACATTTGAAGAGATATGCAATATCAAACTTTCAGTCAGTATGGGAGGTGCTACGCCTCTTTTCCAACGTCCATTTTTCTCCGTGAATATGAACATGATTTCACACAGTGTTGGCAAACAGTTAATCTGATTAACGATTAAAAATTAACGATTAAAATGTTAATCGCCTTTGACGATTAAAATTAATTAGTCGTAATCAACTGTACGATTAATGATAACATTTTTTTAATCGTTAATCGCTGGCTGCGATTACGTTTAATTAATTTAAAACATTAATCGTTAATCCAATTAAAAATAAAATCTGATTAATTTGTCTAGTTTGCCGAGTTTGAAACCAAACACCAGTTATAGTAATTATTTTGTGTTTTACGCTTATAAAAAGCACGTAATATAAAAAACTAATAATTATTGTTATTAGTAATACTTAAACTGGGAACTTTTACAAACCTAGTTTGTAAAACGTTTGTTGATATACATATATCTTAATGAAAATGCACACCAAATTGCTTAGATTGATGAGGAAACCCGACCTAGCCATACTGGATTAACTTGCTTTGTGCGCACAGGAAAATTCCATCATAACTTAATTAATCACTAAACCTACTTGATCAAATTAAGAGTTAATGATTAAAAATTAATTTTTTAATCGCGG
>NW_023458568.1:17116043-17119080 GCF_013731165.1 Rhagoletis pomonella | reverse complement strand
TGTTGGTATACATATATCTTAATGAAAATGCACACCAAATTGCTTAGATTGATGAGGAAACCCGACTTAGCCATACTGGATTAACTTGCTTTGTGTGCACAGGAAAATTCCAGCATAACTTAATTAATCACCAAACCTACTTGATCAAATTAAGAGTTAATGATTAAAAATTAATTTTTTAATCGCGGTACGGTTAACTGTTTAGTCGGATTAAAATTAATCATGATTAACTGTAATCAGATTGAATTTAATCGAATTAACTAACTAATTAAAATATTAATCGATTAATGCCAACATTGATTTCACATACATATCACTATACCAAGTTTCAGTTCTCTCCCACAAATACTTCCAGAGATATGTATGTAATATGAAAATTCCAATTTGTATAGGAGGGGCCTTGAGTTATCGGACTTACTTTCAGTCTAAGATCATCCTTCCGAAATCCGTAGTAAGTGTACTAAATTCCGTTCTGATCGGAAAACCGGTTAAGGAAGTAGCCTATTTTTCAATCCAGGTCATAAACCATCTTTGAGCAAAATTTAATTTTCAAACAGGTGGCAATTCTTAAAAAAGTAGCCTATTTTCCAGTCTAGGTCATAAGCTATCTGTGTGCATACTTTCATGCAAATCAGTTCAGTCATTTCCACGTATTAATTTAATTAAAGTTTCCTAATACGTGATAACTCTTAAAATAGTAGCCTATTTTCCAACATAGGTCATAAGCTATCTCTGTGCGAAATGTCATGCAAATCTGTTCAGTCGTTTCAGCGTATTAATTTAATTAAAACTTTTTTAACAGGTGGCGACTCTTCCAAAAAAATTGCCTATTTTCCACTGTAGGTCATAAGCTATCTGCTTGCAAAATTTGATGCAAATCCGTTCAGTCTTTTGCACGTATTAATTGAATTAAACTTTTTTGGCAGGTGGTAACTCTTAAAACAGTAGCCTATTTTTCAACCTAGCTCATAAGCTATCTGTGTGAAAACCTCCATGCAAATCAGTTCACTCATTTCCGGGTATTAATTAAATTAAACATTTCTAACAGGTGGCAACTCTTAAAAAAGTAGCCTACTTTCTAACCTAGGTCATAAGCTATCTATGTGCAAAATTTCATGCAAATCCGTTTAGTCGTTTCCGCGTATTAATTTAATTAAACTTTTTTAACAGGTGGCAACTCTTCCAAAAAATTAGCCTATTTTCCAATCTGGGTCATAAGCTATCTGCTTGCAATGTTTCATGCAAATCCATTCAGTCATTTCCGCGTATTAATTTAATGAAACTTTTTTAACAGGTGGCAACTCCTAAAAAAAATAGCCTATTAACCAATCTGGCCCATAAGCTATCTGCGTACAAAATTTCATGCAAATCCGTGCAGTCGTTTCCGCGTGATGATTTCCCAAACATCCAAACATACAAACTTTCACATTTATAATATTTATTATTATTATTATTATTACTAGTTTTTTAGTCCATTTATAAAAGCGTTGTATATGGGCATTCCCATGGTGGCGCACGTGACAGTCGTACGATTTCAATGTGATACAAAAAAGGAATACCATTTGTTTTCTTTATTTTTTTTGGGCCATTGTATAGCACATACTTAGCTCTATATTTAACCGAAAAATTAAATCAATCGAACTGCTTGGTCCTGAATTATAAACATTTAAAGAGAGGATCGTTACGTGACAAAAAATGTAAGTTGATTTTTTCTTTTCTTACAAAATCGCAAAACTCTGCGAATTGTGGATGGCTATTTTTATGAAACTTATTTTAATATGATTTGGAACAATTCTAGTTGTTTTTAGAGTTTTTTGAATTAATGCAAATTGTTTCAATTCTCTTTTACAACCCCAAGGGTGAAACGTGACGTGACGTGGCGTCACGTGACATAAATTTCCATCGTTATATTTTTGTTAATATTGCTTTTAAATGAATTTTTAACGCAAATAAAACATGTATTTTATGTAGAATATACTTTATATTTTGACTTCAGCGCCAATTCAGGGTCAATTTATTGGAAATCTATGATTTATTATGTTTCAACCACATACGCCAAATTCGAACCAAATCGGACCATAAATACGGTTTTTCGAAATATCTCGACCTTGGCACCACCTAGGAAGACCATTTTATGCAAACATGATTCTACTTACATAGCCAGTATATATTTTAAAAAGCAGACAAATCGGCCCGTAAATACGTTAGATATAAAACTTTTATTTTTTTTTGTCGTGGTGGACCTTCCGCTGGAAACATCCATATTAAAAAGTGTTATTTTATTTTATGTACAAAATTTTGCAATAGATATTAAAATAATTCAACTTGCAATGAAAGAGAACAGAAGACTTGGCAAACCAAATGTTGTTTGCTTACGTTTTGTATATACATACATATGTACATATAGCAGCAGTTAATTTTATTTAAAGAAATGGCGTGTCGCCCTTTCCGCTGCAGCATGGCATATATTTAGGCGCAATATTTAACTTCTTCTGGCGGGGCGACATCTGGAGTCTTTTAATTGTATTGATATGATGCCTACAACGAGGTTCATATCTAGACTAGGAATAGCTTTGTTACAATACCGCCGCGGGGCGCCGGCAGCTTTAACAATTTTATAGTAGTTTTACGTTCTTTGGCAAATTACGCTCTGTTAGCCATAAATCTTACTATTTTTTGACCGCCTTTGAATCAAGACCCCTGGACCATATGGAGAATCCATTTACTTTTTAAATTGCAGTGTCATCGTGATTGGAACTATGCTGAAAATTTCAAGTCTCTAACTTGTCGGGAAGTCAGTTGAAAATCGATTGGAAATTTCCGCGATTTGCGCGGGATGACCAAGTTAAATAAAAGCTTATAAAAATGAGAGTTATTGGAAAAGGTGGTGTGGCAACTCCCATGCAAATTGATTTTTCTATGCTGCATATCTCTGGAGGTGTTTATTGCAGAGGACTGGAACTTGGCACCGAGATGTGTATACAAAATTAATTCCATACTCATAGAGAAGAATTTGTGTTATTCGAAAAGGGGACAT
>NW_023458568.1:17103579-17115943 GCF_013731165.1 Rhagoletis pomonella | reverse complement strand
GTTACTAAATTTGAGTTGGAAATATTAGAACTCGCCGTGGCACCTCCAAGAAGGTTTCACGTTCACGCGTCGTATACCTGGAAACCTTTTAAGGTAAACTTAGAGGGAGGAGAGAGGAGATTTTATAATTTCATAGTTTTAAACGGCCTAAATACCTTAACTCGCTTAGAAAATAACGAGCTATAACGAAATGGGCACAGAAATAAAATCTAACATCATTAAATTATTTTTCCTATTTGTATAAAAGCGCGGGGTGAAACCCGCGGGTATAAGCTAGTTATAAAATAAAATAATGTAAACAAATATTTTTTAAAAACAAGCTTTTATTTAACCTGTACAATCAAAGGAATAAAATGAAGTAGTGTAACAAAAGATTTTTTAGCAAGAAAGTTTTGTCAAAACTGCACTAAAATGAATAAAATAAAATAAGTTGAGATCTCGTTAAAGTTACTAAAAGCCATTTAGTGAAAGAAGTTATTCAAACTCTAATGAAAGTTACTAACAATTTGTACTACTTTACTTCGTTTTTAAAAAAACTTGTCGGCGAATTCAGCGTACATGCATTATTGGTTAGGTATGTATGTATATGTTGTATGCAGATATTTAAATGCCGGTTTACTATTCGCGCGACAAGCTTTTTAAAAACGAAGTAAATTAGTACAAATTGTTAGTAATTTTCATTCGAGTTTGAATAACTCCTTTCACTAAATGGCTTTTAGTAACTTTAACGAGATCTTAACTTATTTTATTTTATTCTATTCATTTTAGTGCAGTTTTGACAATATTTTCTTGCTAAAAAATCTTTTGTTACACTACTTCATTTTATTCCTTTGATTGTACAGGTTAAATAAAAGCTTGTTTTTCAAAAATATTTTTTTTACAGTATTTTTTTTTTTTAATTTAAACACCTACAAATAAAAAGTTATGCAGCAAATTGATCCAAATTTTTTTTGAGGCTTCAAGTATATGTCAATGAATTATATCCAAAAGCAACCAGCTTGATATACTTTCCAACAGTGAAAATAAAGCTAAATAACACCAAGGTTGCCTATTTCTTAGATTTGCCCATATACGAGCCTCTAAGAAATCGCATCATGGGAGAAAAGGCAGCAAAATTACTTTTCTTGAAATATAATATGCCCAGTTTGAACTTTGACTACAAGATTAAAACACTGTATAGGTTAAGCACTCGTTCAATGTTCTACTAATTTACAAAATTTTTAAGTAATAAAAACGATGACTTATAATTCGCATTCGCATTCCGAAAATTCTCATTCGCATTCCGAAAATTCGCATTCGCATTCGCGAATGTGAAAAATATGGCATTCGAAACATCCCTAATACATACACAAAAACCGTACTAGACTGTCTCACTTTGATTTCGGAATGCTTACACATTGGGAAGTTAGCTTACTGCCAATATAGAAGTATTACATAAGGTTCATTCCTCATCTTTTCGGACTAAAATCTGAAAAGTGTCAAAATGCAAGAGCGTAAGCAAAATGTGCTCACTAAAAGAGTATAACAGGAGAAACTAAAGGAATGCAAAAGCCAAATTTTTAGTCCAAAGAATGGCAACAACAAAACTAACGTCAAATAAGAATAGAAATGTATGTACAAAACACATTCACACAGGCACAAGCACAATAAAAACTTACTATATCAATTATTTTTTGCTTCCTTCCAATTTCAACTCACTTTTTTACAACGCTTTTATGAACTTGCAATGTTGTGTGTCCAGACACCATTTTAGCTATAAAACCTTTGCTTTGCAAAGTTCCTATAAAAAAGTCTAGTGCAGTCTATGGTTGAGAGGTAGATGTCGCCCTATGCACTCTCAACTATAGAGGTAGATGTCGCCCTATGCACTACGTACGCTACAGCGGAAATGGACGACACGCAGAGAGAGCTTTTACTCTCCTCGCGCCTATACAAAATGTATAGAAAGCTTAAAAGAGTTTTGCTCGCGGGCAAGGCAGTGCCTGTCAGTGCTTTAAATGAAATTAATTGGTGCTCGTATGTATGTACCAGGGTTGTGCGGATATTCGCATTCGCAACCGCGGAGCTTCCGCCCCTGCAGGGAAACCGCGGATTTGTGAATCAAATTTCTAGTTCCGTACTAGGTCTTTATCGCCAAAATCGGCGAAAAGTGGTACTTTTACAAAACTAGTTTTTTTCAGTTTTTTTTCACTACAAATCGATATCTAGAGTGACGAATTTAGAAATGGTTCGGAACTATAGAAAAAGGAATGCAGAACGAACTAGATCTTATTTGTCGAATTTAGAACTAGTTCGGAGCTATCGAATAAGGGATGCAGCGGGGGGCTTGTTTACTTTACATAGATTTATGTTCGGCGGCTTTTTCGTTCAAATACGCTTCTATTCTGCGCTTCGCAGATGCTTTTTCATAGCTTCATAGCATACAAAACTCAAATTTGTGTTAATATTTCAACATCTTGGGATCGTCTGGAATCTAAGAAATAACAGCGAGCACCTCTGCAAACTCAGCTACAGCTAAAGGTATGTAAACGTACATTTCTTACAATCATTCAAACAAATTTAATTTCAAATTGAAAACACATTTCTTCCAAAATAACTTAAAATCGCACACACGGAAGAACCAAAAAGATTGAAAAATCATGATACTTTTTTCTTTCGTCTGTCGATTTTAGAACTGGTTCGGAACTATAGAATTTAGGACTAGTTCAGAACTATGCAAAAAGGAATGCAGCGGGGGGCGGAGCTTTTGCGAATGCGAATATTGTGCAAGTGCACTGATGAAATGTATATCTGGCAAACAAAATGGCAAATTGTAGCCAGTATTTTTTGGCTGTGGAGATGCTACGTTAAAACTGTTCCCCTACGTCCCACTATGGGAAATTTGACCCTATTTTGTGGCCAAAATTCAAGAAGTTGAGATATCAATTTAAAACTTGGCCCAGTAGTAGGACTAGAAGTAGTGGCCTTGCCGCGCAAAAATTAACCCGCAATGGTCACACCTCCAAAAAATAGCGTAATGGTCACACGGGGTCCAGTGGAACCCAACCCAATAAACAGATGCCTCGTAAGTTCTATTTTAAATATCGACTCGAGTCCACCACTGACCTTAAGTTCAAAACTTTATCTTTGTTATCTGGCAGGTTTTTTTCCAACTTTTAAATTATAACACCGTGAATTATTTCATAAAACTCATGATTTTGTACCAAGTAGTTACCTAAGAAAAATTATAATTTCTTTAATATCGCACAAAATCGCAGTATAAGATTATGGGGAAATAAGAGATCATTCTACCGATTTATGATGAGTTTTTTTTTAACGTTCTTAAACATTTTTTTAAAACACTAAATAAACTTTTTTTTTAATTGTACAATTTCACTTTAAAGTCACTTAAATGCGGACGTTTCTTTGGCACAACCTTTAAGCTATAATAAAAGTTTTAATTGGTGAATATTCTGCTAACCGTCACTCTTTCTTTCCACCTTTCACTTTTGAAAAGCAGCAAATAGATTACGAAATACACGCATTCAAAAGTAACACAAAATCAAGATACACATTTTTCGTTTACAGAAAATTTCGATACTATCTGTTTGAGGGTTACCAAATCAACGGTAAGTCAATTTATCGAAAAACAGAGTACACAGTTTTTTACTCTAAAGTATTCTCTGTAAGATAAGATAAAAAAAAATTAATCTCAAGCAAGTCAAGAAATTGACTTTTGGCCACAAAATACGCTCAAATTTCCCATAGTGCGTCCCCCTTATGTTGCAATTTAAAGTCAAATAGGCATTTCCAGCGGAAATGTTCAACGTCTAACTATAAAGAGCATTGACTATTTGCGCGTTAAAAGACAGCCTGTAATTAGGTAAGAATTATGTAACTATCGAATATTATTTGCCAAAGGTCTGCTGAAAAAACTGGATGAATCGCTAGCGGTGAGTAATTAATTGTGACTGCCTGCAACTAGGAAAAGTCGAGCTCAGCTAATTAAAAAACGAGTTACAAGCTATTCATTACAGGTGAATCTTTTCAAGAAGTCACCCGGGAGCTAAGCAGATCTTAGACCTTCATTTTCCGTGATTCCAATAATTCAAATTATTATACAAAACGGGTGCCTTTTTAATATTATAACAAGATTTTAAACTAATTCGGCTGGCAGCCACGACTTTCAAAACAAAAATTTTCATTCCTAGAAAATAACAATTCATTTACCATATCGACATATTTGAAACCTCGCTATAAGCAGAAATTTTTTCAAAACAGTCCCAGAAGAAAGGATTGAAAACGAATTACAAAAACTAAAATCGAAAACCGTTAATGGCGTTAATGGCGTTACAAATTCAGAACAACCAAAAGAATGAGAAGGAAGAAATTTTTGGAAAAGATTGTGAAGATGAAAGTCAGGAGGATACATACGAAATTTGCAGCCTAGACGCAATTCTCAAAAAGGAATTATTGTACCACAATAAAAAAATTAATATAACTGAAAGTATTCTCAACTGGTGCAGCGTCAATCGAAAATAATTTAAAATTTTGTCAAGTTTTAAGTTATTCAAGTTTGTCGCCTTACGGCCCTTTAAGATACAGGCTGGAACCCGAAAAGGCAGCAACATTACTTTTTATTATATACAATATTCCAATTTTTAAATTCAAGTACTAAATAAAAAAAAACATTATTAAAAATTTTCAACTTTTCATTTTTTATTTACCTAAATCACCTTTTTAATTTACTCACCCAAGTTATTTCTTTAAAATACTTGACATCCGCATCCGCTGATGCTAGCTTTTAAAAATCCGCATCCGCATTCGCATCCGCGGATGTCTGAAATTCCACATTCGCAACATCCCTAGTACGTACATACCAGAGCTGTAAAATGATTGAATCAGTACGATCTGCATCCACTTGCCAATCGTTTAAAAATTTTGATTGGTTGGTTGTATAAAAAAACCTCATTCCTGAGAGGCTTAAATTATTTTGAAACAAAAACAAACGTAATGTGTTATTGAATGGCAGAGTTCCACTCAGTATAGCATGTGAACGTAACAAAAGTATTCGCAATCATCGTGATTGTAAATTTTGGTTGAATGCAAACACTTTTGATCATTCAGTACTACACTAGGGTTGCCAGACCAAAAATGCCGCAAGGGGTACAGATAAGAACAAACTGGGGGACTTGGGGTACAACTAAGAAAGAAAAAGGGGTATTTTTCGGGGGACAAATAAAACTAAATGTATTCAATAAAAAATTGATTTATTCGCATATGGAACAACAAAACCGTTCATAAATAAAAATTCAGTATCATTTGAACAAAACAAAGTTACACTGGCGATCAAACCTGAGTGTATGATGATTTTATTTTAAATATTTACCATGGTTTTCAGATAAATTTTTTGTTATTTTTAATAAAAATATTTTTCATGCTGATTAAGAAGTCCACAATTTTTATGGAAATTTGTTGCATTTTTCTATTGTTTGTATTGAGTTTGCAAGTTTGAATTAACTTTATGGTTTTGGTTAAAGCAAAAAAAATATTTGTATTAAAAATAACAAAAACAAGTAAGAGCAGCGCTGTCTTCGGCTATGCCGAAGGCTTCATACCTTTCATGAACATCTGAAAATATTACTTTAACAGATTACTGCATTTGAAAAAATGTATATATTTATAGCATTCATATGTAGATAGAGGAGATTTATATATAAAAAATTATATTTAAACAATCAAAGGTATGAAAGATATACCTTATATAGCACAATCTAGGTGATTTTCACTGCTGTGTGATCGGTATGTAAACCGGTAACACAATTTAATGGGTTTAGCTTCTAACATAAAGGAGATATATAGAAAACCTGGTATCTGAGCAATCAGTGATATGGAGGCAATAAATAGGTTATAGTGACCCGATCTTTGTTCATTTTACTGTAAAATTTCCATTGATAATGATGTAAAATAGTGCGAAATTAATGTTTCTAGCTGCATAAATGGATAATTTATATCAAAAAATCTCATATCTGAACAATCAGTTGTATGGAGGCTATTGGTTATAGCGACCAAATCTTCACCATTTTCACTGTAAGTATTCTTTTGATAACGGGTGGAAATAGTGCGAAATTTCATATTCCCAGCTACATAAATGGAGGAGTTATAACGAAAACTCTCATATCTGAACAATCAGTTGTATGGGAGATATATGTTATAGTGACCCGATCTTTGTAATTTTCACTGTAAGTATTTTGTTAATAATGAGTGAAAACGGTGCGAAATTTCATGTTCCTAGCTGCATAAATGGAGGCGCTATGATAAAAGGCCTCATATCTGAACAATCAGTTGTATGGGGGCTACAGGTTATAGAGACCCGATCTTTGTTATTTTCACTGTGAGTATTTTGATAATGAGTGAAAACCGTGCGAAATTTCATTTTCCTAGCTGCATAAATGGAGGAGTTATAACGTCTCATATCTGAACAATAAGTTGTATGGGAGCTATATGTTATAGCGGTCCGATTCTTCCGGTTCCGACAAATGATTAATACAATATAAAAATATACCCACTTACCAAATTTCATCAGGATATCTGGAAAACTGAGAGACTAGTTTGCATACAAACAGACGGACAGACGGACATGGCTAAATCGACTCAGCTGATCTGATCATATAAGTATACATTTTAATGGGTCTATCTCTTTTTATTCTGGTACTTACAAACATCGGACCAAAGTTATAATACCATTCAGTCTCCGACTAACACTCGAACCGAGCAGTTGTGTCCGTAATCTCTTTCTCGCTTAATTATCATTTTCGTATAGTGTTTATTTCACGTGCTTTTCATTTCTTCCATTTTCTTCTCAAGTAAGTTATTTTTTCTGTGAATAATTTCTTGTTGGTGTACTGTGAAGTGAACCAATCATATGGAAGTGTCCCCACCGTTCCCCTCGGGGAATCGGTTCGGCATACTGGCTGACAGCATGCTGAAATCCCCCAAATCTAAACGCAAAAAACCTACCAACTCTACAAAAGAAGCATTTCCTACTTTGCCTGTACCATCGAAAAACAACAACCAAAACGACCCTAAATTTATTGTTGTCAAATCGACTGACGTATCTAATCCACTCTCTAAATACAGCGTTTTTGCTAAAAAAAAAGCACTTGACAGCATTAGCACTGAATATACTTCAGTAAATATACTTCGTGACGGGAGCCTTCTGGTTCTTACCAAATCTACTAAAATAGCTGAAAAGTTTATAAAATGTAAGAATTTTGGTGGTCTTTGTCCGGTTTCCATTGATTTTCACGGAGCTCTTAACTGTTGTAAAGGAACAATTTATGACATTAATCTCGCAAACACAAGTGAACAAGAGATTCTTGATGGTCTTAAGTCTCAGGGTGTTGTTGCCGTCTATAAATTTACTAAAGATCGCAACGGTATAAAAAGTCCAACAGGCAGAATTGTCTAAACGTTTAACCTATACAAAGTGCCATCTGTCATTGACGTTGCTTGGTATTCTTTGAAAGTAGAAGAATATTTTCCTACTCCAATGCGATGCCGTAATTGTCAACTGCTCGGTCATACTCTAAAAAGATGCAACAACAATCCCACATGTGAGACGTGTAATCTCCCCCCACATAACCCAGAAAAATGCCAACGCCTGATGTGCGCGAACTGTTTTGGTTCCCACTCGGCTTCTGACAAAGACTGTCCTCAATACTTGCAACAAAAACAAATATTAAAAATAAAAACACAAAACAAGTGCGACTTCAAAGAAGCTAGACGCTTGTACAAGATCCAAAACCCGGCAAGCATAAACCACAAGCAAACATACTCCTCAGTCACAATTGCAGCACCACCACCCTCCCTTCAACCTAATACACTTAGCCCAAATACTGTGTTTCACACCAGCAGCTCTAAAATCTCTTCCGACTCCATACTCAGCAACAGCAACAACCTCAGCACTATCGATTTACCTACAATTCTCTCTTCCTACATCGCTTCACATAATAGTATACCCTCTGAAACTCACGTAACCGATCTCAATTCAAACAACACACAGCCACCATCTACCATCCCCCCCGCAACCCACCACCGACCACACTCAAATCCCAAAATCTCTTTCAGTCCACAGTTCTCTTTCCAGCGAAACCAATACAAACTCTTTAGCCAGCACACAGCACAAGATCGCCGATACGTACTCCCGCCGAATCCCTTTGTCTCTTTCGACCCACAATAGTTACATTGCAGATCACTCTCCTCCTCTCAGCCTCCAGCAAACGGACTGTGTTGATACAGCCTCGACTCTCTCGGCGACTGCAGAGCTTTACACTAACAACTTTGACAACGATCAACAAGAACCCGTACTATAGGTTATTTCATTGCAAAATAACCCAAGTAGTAAATTACTTAATATAAACAATTAGTTATGATACTGAATATTCTTCAATGGAATATGAAAGGTTATCTAAATAACTACATAGAACTGGAAACCCTCATTAAAGATCGGAACCCGCATATTGTCTGCCTTCAAGAAACCCATTTAAAATTTAACTCCTCGCCACACAAACCAAAACATTACTCAGCCTACTTTCACAATTTCTCTAACTTTAATTACTGCAAACAGGGTTGCGGATTATTAATCCACAAAAACATTCCACACAAAATCAAAAGCATAACATCCAATTTGTCAGTGGTTGCAGTAGAAATAAACGTTAAATTTCCAATCACAATTTTCTCCTTATACATACCTCCAGATAAAACTTTTACACACTCGGACTTATTTCAACTTATATCCAGCGTTAATACCCCCGTAATCCTCTGTGGTTGGCAGTTGGTGAACCCCATAGCGGGCTCCAACTGTTGAAGTCACCACAGAGGTACAATAGTTGAAGATTTCATACTGAATTCAAATCTCTCAATACTAAACAACAATAGCCCAACTCACTTTTCAACCCACAAAACGTTCACGCACATAGACCTTACCATTTGTTCAGCCCAGTTACTTCCCCTCGCAACATGGTTTACACTAGAAGACCTGCACAACAGCGATCACTTCCCCATTATATGCACTATTTCACTATCAATCCCAAATACTTTATACCGCAATAACACCGTCAAATACAACACATCCAAAGCTGACTGGAATAAATTCCAAAACATTCTGCGTTCTAGTTACTTCCATCCCTTTGAAACACATAACTTAAACAAAGTAGCTGCCAATATCCAAAAAAACTTTCGAGCAGCAGCAAATTCTTCCATCGCTCTCACCTCCATTCGCGCTACGCAAAGAAAAGTTCCATGGTGGACAGCAGAGACCAATGTGTTGCGTAACAATAAAGTGTTAGCCTGGAGAAAATATCAAAAAACGCCCTCCTATGCTAACTTAGTCGCTTACAAAAAATGCAACGCCGCTTTTAACAAAGAAAAGAAACTAGCAAAGAGAAAGTGTTTCGAAGAATTCACAAAGAAACTAAACCCTAACTCTTCAGTTAGTAGCATCTGGAAGGGAATAAAGACCCTTACAGGGATATACACGCCGAAAACCACCCAGGCTGTAACAGTGAACAACGTAGTCTTTACCGATCCGTTTGCGATCTCAACAGAATTTGCTAGACACATATCTTCCTCTCAACATAATAACTTTACAAATAACATTCCACATATGCAGCCCGCTCACCGCCCAGATAATCTGGCCCTGCAACTTGAAAACGACATTAACTTGAACGAACTAGAAACAGCGCTTAAAACCGTGAAAGGTACAACCCCTGGACTAGACAAAATCAACTATCAAATGTTGCGATTTAGCCCAATGGTTGTCAAGAAACGTATACTTCAGCTTTATAATGGTATTCTTAGCACTAGCATTATTCCCCAAAATTTTAAAACTGCGATTATAGTCCCGATAGCCAAGCCAAACAAAGATCCTGGCTACATTGACAATTACCGACCAATATCTCTGATACCTTGTATTAGCAAAGTCTTGGAAAAAATTATTTCAACTAGACTCACTTGGTTTCTAAATAAAAAACGTCTTATTTCTGCATCTCAAGTGGGGTTCAGGAGCGGTACGAGCTGTCTGGATGCCCAGATTTACCTCGATCACCAAATCGCCAAAAACCTTTCCTCTAGAAACCATGTCTCTGTGTTATCAGTAGATTTTACTAAGGCTTTCGACAAAATTAGTGGTCATGTCGTGTTAAAAATGTTGCAGGACTGGAAACTTGGGCCTAAGATTTTTAATTTCATAAAATCTTTCCTCTTTAACCGAAAATTTCGATGCAAAGTAAATGGCATCATATCACCTATATTTCCCTTACAAAATGGACTTCCGCAAGGGTCACCGCTTTCGGTAACTTTATTCCTAATAGCGTTTGAAGACGTTAGCCGACTGATTAGTCAACAAAATAATATTAAACATTGCTTATATGCCGACGATTTGTTCTTAATATCTAACAATAAAAACACATCCGGCGTTCAAAATGAGTTCAATAATGCATTAACTGCGATCGATAGTTGGGCGCAACATTCAGGTGCTATCATTTAACTTGAGAAATGCAAGCATCTGCATGTTTGTAGAAAACTTAACTGCAACAAAATAACCATAAGTCACAATAACTGTACTATTCCTAACGTGGATTCTCTTAACATACTAGGAGTTACGTTCGATAATAAACATTGTTTTAAGCAACATTGTATTAAATTAAGAAGCAACCTAGCTACCAGGCTCAACATTATAAAATATTTAAGTTCTAAGAAAAGTTTAGTACACACTAACACTTTACTCAGCATCACCCAACTAACCATACAAAGCAAAATCGATTACGGATTACAAATATACGGAAAATGTAGCAAGGACTCCCTCAACAAAATCAAACCGCTTCTCAATGCAGCTGTGAGGTGTAGCCTTAGAGCGTTCAGATCAACTCCAACAAAAAATCTACTGGCCGAAGGCGGCTTTTTACCAATCGAGGAGCGATTGCAACTCCTATACGGTCGAATAGCCTACAAGCTGCACTGCAACGCGTCTCACATTTTACACCACGACGTACAGCTTCTGAAACACAGAAAAACCAGGTTTTCACGCAAATCTACGCTATGCGAAGTCAAAGAACTCGCAGACTCTATGCATATTGGGGCATCCTTTATGAGTATTCCATCCACAAAACATCCACCCTGGTGTCTTAAAACGAATATTTTCATAAGCGATCTAACACGTCTACGAAAAGACACAACCAACAATGCTGCCTACCAGAACTCATTCCGCAGTATCGCCAACCCACTGAAGGATAGTGGATGGTTGTTCCTGTATACAGATGGCTCCAAGCAAGATGACGGAGTTTCGTTTGCGGTAGTAAATAACGATGGCGACACCATTTCCTGTGGCCTCCTCCCCAACTATGCGAATATATTCGACGCAGAACTGCAGGGCATTCTTTCAGCGTTAACCATAGCTAAGTCTCTGGGCAACAAAACTGTTATATGTACTGACAGCTCATCGGTTTTCAATGCAGCCAAACGTATACACACGCAAGAAGATCCAATATACCGCGTTCAACAGTTACTAATGTGTTTATCGCCCAAGGTTAAACTTATGTGGATTCCCGGCCACGCAGGTATCTCAGGCAATGAACACGCCGACCGAGCTGCTAAATTGGCTTTGAATTCATGCCTCTATCTGCACATGCCGTTTGGGAAAAAATCGTTCAAAAACATTTTCTCAAAAGCGTTAAAATTACATTTCGAGAACAAATGGTCTAACTATCAACACCAATACAAGCAAATAAACCCTAAGGGCCGTGGTATCATTCTACCAACAAATACAACAACCTGGATGAATAAATGTTTTATACGCGTCAGATTAGGTCACTCTCTTCTTACTCACGAACACCTTTTACACAACACACACCAGCCGACTTGTACATTTTGCAACGAATCCGACCTAACCATTCGCCATATCATATCAAGTTGCCCTGCTTTAACCTCCGTACGTGCTCATTTCTTCGCTGATAATGATCCTTTAGATATACTCTCATGCTCTTCAGAAACTAATGTAAAAACTATTTTTAACTTCTTAAAAAATGTAAATATTGCACATTTATTATAATATAATATAATATTTTCACATAATGACTAGCCGATAGCCTTGGTAGCTAGTGCTATAAATGTATTAATTTATAATTTTAATTGTAAATTAACTAATAAATAATAATAATATAACACCATTTCATGCTAGTGAAAGGTATAAAAATTACCTTGAAAAACATTGCACATATTTAACAAAATCACCATGCACTCAGTTTTGACCGCCAGTGTATGTACATAAAAAATATACATGTGGGGTTCGTCAGATATTCCAATAGTCAATTGAAGTGGTGCAAGC
>NW_023458568.1:17086660-17103479 GCF_013731165.1 Rhagoletis pomonella | reverse complement strand
GGAAAAATTTAGGTTGTTTCACTTCGGCAAGATGATCCAGATTGGGATCAAAGTGATTATGACTTCTTTCACGTTTTGCGAAGCGTAAAAAGGTCGCAAAGTAATTTCGAGAACCATTTTGGAGACGGGTTTCACCACTTATTACCAACGGAACACATCGTATACTTTGATAATTTGTTTACAAACTACCACTTGCGATCTAAAGCGATTGGGTTAATGAGCTACTAGGTTCACAAATATATCCGTAAAAGAAATTAAGATAAACAGTTCTAGAGCAGTATATAATGATCGATTTTACAAAAATAAGGAGATTACAATATTACAATGGAAGGACAGTAATGTCACAATGGTAACGAATTTTGATTATATAGAGCGCTTAGGAAAAGTACAACGTTGGTGTAATATTCGAAAGGAAAATACGAATTTCGATACAACAAATTAAAACCAAGGTATGGGAGGTGTGGACCGAATGGACCAATCTATTAGCCTATATACGGTGTTCATTAGAGAAAAGAAGTGGTGGTAGCCAACCTTTACATACTGTGCGGATTTAGAAGTTAATAATGATTGGAGGCTACACGTTTCACTATGCAAAACTGAAAATAAATCCCCAATGGATCAATTGTCAGACGGCACATTGTGCAAACGTATCTAAAACCTACTTCATCCCGACAACCTCGTCCTTCATCATCAGTAGTTGGAACTGTATAGAAAAACTACCGGTCACAATCCTGAACGCTGTGTACACTCAGAAAAAAGCCTGCCAAATATATATATCTCAACAATGGTTTGGTAACTATAATCAAATAATGTAACTATAAACAAATCATGTGCTGAGAAAACATATTTAGTTGACGCAACTAAACTCTTTTAAGTGCCGCTGGAGAGGTTAATTGTGCACAAAAACACTTTGCGTTGAACGTAATTGCTTTGCTAAATTTCGTACTTAAACTGCCCATTGTCCCCAGGTGAGGACACCTCTTTTCCGCGAAAATGAAAAAAAAATAAATAGTTTTTTTCTTTTGAACTTCTTATTTGACCAAGAATGAATAAATAAATGACAATGAAAACATATTTTTACTAGCGGATTTGGTTTGGGCGTTAATGGGTTAAAGAATTTATGTATTTCGTATGCATATGTACGATTTTTTCTTATTAAACACCTTTATTTTATTTACGAATTTTAACAATCTCGGACAATGAGAATAAATAATTTTATATTTTAACAACTTTATGTTTTGAAAAATTATGATGGGGAAATTATAATTACCGTATACATATGTACGTTTCTTTTTTGTAATTATTTCCTTCGTATTTTTTTTATTTTAACATTGATGTAATGAAATTTTCTGATTTTTGGAATTAAGTAATTTAGACAAAAATTCAAAAAAAAACTGATATTACATTTTAATGGTAAAATTATAACAAAATATGCTTCAATCGAAATTGATTTTATCTTAAGCTAGTTTTGGTGCGAACAGTAGAAGTCGTTGATATTTTTCAGGATTTTTCCTTTAGTAAACAGATTAACGGAAGTTATCTTAAATTATCTTTATGGACTTTTCTACCATTTATCAAGACAGTTGTACCTAAATCTTTTTGTACGACATTTTCAACGTACACCTTATTTAATTTATTTCCTAAACGCTTATTACGACGAACATATACTTTTTCGCCTTCCTGATAGGTTTTTTGACTATTATTAGATTTTTTAACAGTACTATCTTGTGCAGCAGTAAGTGCTGCTTTTACTGATTCAAGGTGATCTTTAGTAAAGTGATTAATAATATCTAAAGGTTTTGCATTTACAGTAGAATGTATGGAGTTATTATATTTGTATGTGGCAAGTAAAATTAGTTCTTGGGTATCTGTAATATTTTGTTCGGCTTTTATGCATCTAGCGATTTCTGTAAGCGTTGAATGCGCTCTTTCGATTTGGCCATTACTGTTACTGTGTAAGGCTGGTATGAAAAATTGCTCAATATTAAAATGATATTTTAACATATTAGATATTGTGTTAGACTGAAGGGATTTTTCATTGTCCGACCCAATTGTTTTAGTTTTTTTGAACTTATTTAGAACTATTAATAAAGCCGTTTTGATATCATTCGTTGATCTGGATTCAATTGGAATGGTAATGGTAAATTTGGAAAATTTGTCTATGCAGGTAAAAAAGTGAAATTTCTCAACAGAGAATATATCCACATGGAGGATCTGACCGGGATATTCTGGAATTGGTGTTTGCCCTATATTGGTTTTTGATGGGTGTCTTTTATATTTATTTTCCAAGCATGTTTTACAATTTTTAGCTATTGTTGTTAAAGTTTTCTTAATATCTGGGAAAAAATATTCGGATATCAACTGCTTACAGTTCTCTAGGATTGAACGATGGGCTCTGTTATGCTCCATAGTAGCAGCTTCAATTTGATCTTCTCTTTTTATTAGGTCTTTTACCAATTTTTCCGTATGGATAAATCTTACTCCTGGGAAGTTGGACAAGAGAAGAGACTGAACTCTAGCTAAGGTTTCGAGGTCGCAACAGATTCCATTAACTACATTTGGGTTGACTTTTTCCCGGATAGTTTGTAAAAGATACTCCGCAGTTTTAAAATGTACGGTATGCCTAAGTAGTTTTTGAAATAAAATTTTGGTAGATTTGCTGTTAAATTCGGATGGTAATAGGACTAATTGAGCTTTAAATTGGTTTACAGGATTTTTAATGGTTTTAATTGTATTAGAAAGGGAAATTATACTATGAGCAGTATCATCTGAGTCATCAAGGTTGTGAATATATTGGCGAGAAAGTGCGTCAGCTACTTTGTTTTCTTTGCCGGGTTTATAGAAATATTGCGGTGCGAAAGAATTTATGAATGCAGTCCATCTTTTAATTTTGGAATTTGGATTTTTATCTGACATAGCGAATGTAAGGGGCTGATGATCAGTGAAAATATGTATATTTTTAATACCGTATAGGTAATGTCTTAACTTTTGGAATGCCCAAACTATCGCTAAGAATTCGCGTTCGTTTGTAGCATAATTCTCTTCAACCTTAGACAACGTGCGAGATATCATGGTTATGGGTTTGCCGTTTTGGGAAAGTACGGCTCCTAGGGCTACGGATGAGGCGTCCGTTGTTATCTCAAATGGCTTAGAGTAGTCTGGATGTTGAAGAAGGACATCTTCCGAAGCCAGAATAGATTTTAATTTATTGAAGGCCTTGACTGCTTCATCATCAAGGGAAATATTCACTTTTTTGGACTGACGACTGCTAACGTGGCCATTGTCGCCTCTTAAATATTTCGTGAGAGGTTTTGAAATATGCGCATAGTCTTTAATAAACCTACGGTAATAACCGGAAAGACCCAAAAAGGACCGCAAAGATCTTAACGACTTTGGCTGTTGGTAACTAAGGATAGCTTCTACTTTGCTAGGACATGTTTGGATTCCTTTATGAGAGACTGTGAAACCTAAAAACTCGACCTCACTTTTAAAAAATTTAGATTTTTCTAACGATACCCGCATTCCTGCTTACTCAATTTTTTTCAATATGGAGTCAACGTGCTTAAAATGTGACTTTTCATCAGGTGAAAAAATGATGATATCATCAACGTAAACGTGACATATTTTCCCGATGTCGTCGCGCAATATATCATCGATTGCTCTTTGAAATATGCTCGGTGCATTTTTCAAACCAAAGGGCAAACGACAAAACTCATATTTGCCGTTGTTTACGCTGAATGCAGTTTTGCACCTATCTTTCTCTAGAAGACAAATTTGGTGAAACCCGGACTTAAGGTCTAGAGTTGTGAATAGTTTGGACTTGCCTAAATTTGAAAGTATCACTGTGGTATCGGGAATGGGATATTTGTCGGAAGTAGTATGCTCGTTTAGCTTCCGGAAATCGATAACCATTCTTAAATTTGGATTTCCGTCGTCATCTAAACCTTTCTTTGAGACTACATGGACAGGGGAGTTGTAGGGTGAATAGGACTTTCTTATTATGCCGTCTTTAAGCAGAGATTCTATTTAATTATTAACAAAATTTCCTACTGATATTGGGTATGGGTAGCTTCTTGAGTAAATTGGCCTATCAGTTAATGTGTCTATTGTTGCTATAACATTTGTATTATATGGGAGAGCTCTATCGGGATTTGCAAATGCATTAAAATTACGTTGCTTTAATTCTTCGATACTACAGGGTACTTCAATTGGTTTAGTTTGGGCCGTGTTAACTTGTTGGCACTGAAAAAAGTTAAGCTTCTCCTTTCCGTTTTTGTGGAAAATGAGACCAACCTTAGTGTCAATTTTTGCCTCGATATCTTTCAACAAATCATACCCAATGATTCCATCGAAAGTATCTAGTTGTGGAAGTATAAAAAAAGTAGCAGTAGATCCTAAGATATTTACTTTGCATTTCTCAGAAATTTTATTCACACCATTTATGGATCTTAGTTGAAAGGGATATTTTATTTGAGTTATACCTTTCAAAAAACTATGTCTTTTAATGTAATTTTTTGATGTTCCTGTATCTACTAAAATTTTAAGAACTTGCCCATTTGGTAAGGTTGGGGTAATAAAGGGCAAGTTTGACCTTAGCCTAAAAAATTGACCTCATCTGGTAACTCGGTGTCTCCCATTTCGGAGTACGGTGGTTCGTTTAAAAAGGGGTTCTCATATTCGTCCATTTCGGTAGAATATGGCTCGTTTCCCATAGCGTTGATACGCTGGAGTTTTTGAATGGGCGCGTGAGTGGAGGTGTTATTTGTACGGGTGTAAGGTCTCTTATATTGTTGTTGTTGTTGCCGTTGCAAGGGTGTTTGAGTGGGGGTGTGATTAGTATGAGGTATCCTATACTGTTGTTGTGGTTGGAAAAAATTATTGGCTTGTTGCCGTGTCCGCTGCTGATAAGGGTTTGGGAAATTAGAACTATTTCCCTGTTGGAATATTTGTTGACGGTTGAATCGGTCGGAAGGATTAGTTCGAGTTTGGGGATTTGTCTAAATAGAGAGGTTCCCCGATCTACTTCCATCGGGACAGGATATTGCGCTGGACTGTTAGCTCGATCCGGTTGCGGCACAGTGTTAAACAATGGAGCGCTCTGGAAAGCTTGTGGCAATATGCCTGAGGCATATGTATGTGCAAACTCATACCTTTCGCGATTATGTTGCAGCTCCTGCGCTGCAGCAAGTGCACTGGGAAGATCCGGCGGGTTCGCTGAAAAAAGGGTATCGCAAAGTGGGCGTTTAAGGCCAGAATTGAAAACTCTTAAAGCATTTTCCCTAGCCTTAGCATTAAATGCATGAACGAGTTGCTCATTGCTGCTATAGGTCATTATGTTTTTATTTAAAATCAATGTTAGTTGCCTATCAACTGCATCATAATATTCATTAATAGATTTTTTCCCTGCCTGAGGGTGTTTAGTTGGTTCTCTAATATGTGGAGTGGTCGTTTATCTGCATAAAGTTGATCTAATTTACTTATAATAGCTTTAAAGTTTAATGGTGTGTTAAAAGCGCTAAGATTTTCATTAGCTGCTGAGGTTATTTTGTTACGCAAAATACCCATGGCAATATAATATGGCTCTGAGCCCTCGGTATAATAGCTTATCGCGAACCTAGCTGCTTCTCTCCATGCTGGGTATTCTGAAATTTTACCCCTAAATTCCGGTAGAGACTTTATCAAATTAAGGTCCGTGTGAGTACTTTGCACAACTTGGACAATAGTAACGGGCTTAAGAACTTCTATTTTTTTTGGGTAAAATACTTTGAAACTCTCGTTTTAGCTCTGCTAATTGTTCCCTAAAATTCTGCTCAACCAATTCTACTGTCGACTCTAACAGACTAGCCACTGCAGTTCTATCCATTTTTAATGTTTATTTATTACTAATTTTATTTTCAAGAACACAAAATATATTTTTAAGTAAACGACCTACTCTAATTATGTTTTTTTTTAATTACAATACTTACTAGACTTAACTAGTTATTTTCCCATACGTACATATTTTGCTGGAATTTTCTGATAGCCAAGATCATGTTGACTGGTGTTTTCCTGCTGATAGTTCGTCCTCTAAAATTGTGTGTGTTTGGCCACTTCCACATCCGATTGGTACATATAAACTTTTTTGTTGAATATGCAAATGTTTGGTATAGCAATTAGAAGGTTTTTATGAACATTTTATTGTTCACAGTTTTTTTAAAATTTTTTTTTTTTCGCAAAAAGTGTTTTTTTTTGTAATACCAATTTATTCTGGTTTTAGTATTTTTTGGCAAATTATTTTATACTCCTTTTAAAAGGATACGCTTTAAAGACGCAATTGCTAACCTTTTTATTAGGATGATTGTTCAAAAGTTTTTCGCAACCCATTCACAACTCCTTTTTGAAAGGATATTTATTTAGTTTTTTTTTTTTTACAGATACGTTTTTCACAAATTTTTTTGAAAACTGTTTATTTGATATAATTTTAAAAAAAAAAAGAAATTTCCTTTTTTAATATGTTCACAATTTTCTTTTTATATGACATTTCATAGTATTATAAATTTTTCGTAAGGATATATTTTAATAAGTTTTATTTTCGTTTTTTTTTTTAAGCAATTATTTCTTACAGGAAAGTTTTTTTTTTCCTCCAAGCAGGTTCACTAGTTTTTATTATCCTTTTTTAAAAGGATTTTTGTTGTTCACAAAGTTATTATTATTATTTTTTTCCTTACACATTTATAAAAAGTTTTTTTTTTTTTTAGATTATGTTTTTAACTATCTTTCCTTTCACTATCCTTTCTTTAACAGGATATTTATTTTTTCGAAGGACACTGGATTCTACGTTAGTTGGGCGCCAGTTAAGCAAGTCATATTGCTTATAAAATAAAATACTCAACACTTTGTTTGAATTAAACACTTTATTAACTTTTTAATTATAATTTAAGTTGACTTTGCAACTCCTTAACATCACAAGAACTCTCCTCGACAGGCAATGATACCGCCTTTTATACCCTCGCGATCAGTGGTAATCACCTGTAAGTATTGTTGCGCGAAAAGGTCGCTTGGATTCTACCGCTAGCAACACAATTGTGTTGTTGCATGCGCATGAGGTGATATCATGGCATGACAAGTGGTACCGCTGGCCTGCCTACCAAGCATGTCAACCATGCGTTGCTATGCAATGGGTGGTTCACTAAAGCAGGCAAGCACCGTTGTCATTTTGGGCTATCTACCCAACACGACGCTGCTAGGGCAGTCGCAAGCATTGATCGAGCTGTTGTCATGCAGTTGATCTGCATGCTAAGCTCACGCATGTAGTGTTGCTATGCAGTGAGTGATTAGTTGTGCCAGACAACAATTGTTGTGTTTTGGTCTGCCTGCCTAACATGCTGTTGCCAAGCCAAGCGCAAGCAGTGATCACTGTTTGTTGTTATGCAGTGGGTTGTTTTGTGAGGCCAGGCGAGAGTCTTTCTATTTGCGCTGCCTGCCCAGCATGCTGTCGCTAAGGTAAGCGCAGGTAGTGATCATCATGTTTGTTGGTGTTGGGCTGCATATCAAACTCGAGCATTGATGTTGCTATGCTGTGATAATTTGTTGTTATTATAAAAGGCAACAATATCACAATGAATTTTGTTAGGCAAGTGGCGAGCATATTGGGGCTGTTGGCAATGGGGTTTTTGTAGGCAAGTGATCACATCATACTAGTCTGTTGTCAGGCTGCATCGACTGAGCTTAGATGTCAGCACTGGGCTGACAGAAAAAGCGGTAGGGTATGTGAGGTATGTGCAACGAAATGCTGTTGCTATATTAGGTTTCGGTATCATGCCTTAACTTATATATAGGAAAAATTTTGAAAGTTAGGGGGGAGGGGGCCGAAATTATCAAGCAAGCATTTCGTGGTACTATTTTTGAATATCTGGAAGTTAGGGGGGGAGGGCCCAGGCCCCCCTGCCCCTACCTGGCTACGCCCATGCGTGAGTTGCTTCTATTGAAAAATATCTAGTACAAAGAATTTTTTTGTTTTGAAATTGTTTGTTTATTGTTTTTAATTTTTAAAATTCCTACTTTTATCATGTATGTGAATGGCGGAGTTGCCACTTTCCTCCTTTTCGGTGGGTTTTATATTGAAAAAGGCATCAAATTGGGATACCAACTGCATCTGTTAAACTTTTTATGGGAAGATCTATGAAAATTCAACTTTCTATAATTTACAGTTTCTCCCCATAATTTTTCATATGGAAAAATGTATTATAAGCATCCCACTCGATATCATTGAATTCCTCATTGGAACATGTAGTCCCTCTATTTTAGCGTATCAACAGTTCATATGGCTTCATACCATGTAAATGCACCATTAGGTATTACATGTTCACAGTCTAGTTTGTTTGATAATTGGAATTGCGATTTTTGACAATCTTCAATATGAGACCAAGGCAAATAAATGAAATTGGGAGTAGTTTACTTTATTTCTTTATATTCATTGGAAACTACACCAAATTATTTCGTATAATTTCGGTCGAATACCAACGTTTGGAAAATATATACTTATATTTTTTCCAATGCAACTTTTTTTTTAACTTTTGGCATTTGTTTGGATATCGTTATAAAATCTAACCAACGCATACCAAATCGGTGTCATAATTACATAATTTTAAAAGACAAGTTTCATACGTTCGGAATAGTAGATTTCAGTTTTTATGATTTAACCGACGCCATTACCCATAGGGGTTGGATGGATTTTCGCTTTAATGTTTTGACGGGACGCAGATGTGAATGAATGGTTGTAACCACGGCTTACTTTTATCAGGCAAACGGGGATCATTTAGCATTTTATCATAAACAAATACCTCTATCTCTAATTACTATATACATATATTTCATACATATATTACATGTATATACATAATCTTAATCACCTTTTTCAGGATTTTTTTTGGAACTTTGTAGTTAAGTTTTTCGCTTTCTTTCGGAATACCTACTTTCTATTTTAAGATATTTTTTCCTTTCGAATTGTTGATTTTTTTTTTGTGCTTTCATAGCACTCTTAACTGAAATTAGAATTAGAAACAGTTACATACAGCCTCGATTTTCTGTTTACGTTTCGCAACTGGGTCGAGGTGTGGTATATGCAAAAATTTTATTAGCAATGTCACAAATCTGCTTAAGACCAAATGTGATCATGCTTTTCACAAAACGTGTCTATCAAAACACTTAAACAACAACCCCGACTGTCCAATTTGTGGCACTCGAGTAGTGTCAGGTGGGGCTTCTCACAAAAGTGCCACCTCTTCACCAACCCCACCACACAATTACAATACTCGTTCCCTGGCTCGACAATTAGGTGAACCAAAGCTTAAGCAGACCGTTACAAAATCGATACAAAATGTTCAGCAAACTGCAACTACACCTGAACAGGTAGATAAAGTTCGCAACTTGGTAACCGCTGCAGTTGGTGCACAGCAAGCAGAAATGTTGCAAAGTCTCGATAACTCGATTACTGGCATGATAGAAACAAAAAAAGAACAAGGGTTTAGACGCTTAACCTAAAGTTTCCGCCACAGCAACACCAACAACAAGAATCCCCCACCTAATATGAATACCTTGCCAAGCGCTGAACAACAAACTTTCGAGCAGTTACTTGGACTTCCGCCCTGCTACTGCTTCTTCAGCTTTAGACCCGGTTCCCAGCAGTAGCAATGCGTTTAGGCCAGATAAAGTAGGGCATATCATTACTAACTGGAAGTTGCGTTTCATGGGTGCGATTGAAGGTATGCCAGTGACAATTTTATATATCCCGTTGAAGCTCTGACTAATCAGACATTAGTTTTGATATAGTATGCAGACTAGCGACTGGTTTTGGAGGTATCATAAATCGGTATCAGAAATACGTTGGCCTAGTTTATGTGAGGCCTTAAAGCGACAATACAAGGGCACCAGGACAGATGTAGACTATCAAGAAAAGATACGGGACAGAAAGAAAAAGGCAAATGTAAGTTTTGATGATCGTTTTATGACTCGATAGTTAAATTAACTGATCAGCTAAATCAACCCCTTCCGGAAAACTATCTTGTGGAAATTATTAGAAGAAATCTATTACCTGAAATACAATACGAGATTTTAAATATTTAGGTTTATTCTATTGCTCATTTACGTGATATCTGTCGAAAACGAGAATTTTTCCTACAAGATATTCAAACTCGGCAAAACTATAGCAAGCCATTGACAACTCGCAAACGCCTGTCCGAAGTTCAAGCCAATTTTGACAACGCAACCGATGATCATATAAGCGAGTATGAAGATATTGCAGAGGTAACCTTAGTTTGCTGGAATTGTAAAAGAAATGGACATCGGTATCAGGATTGCGTAAGTGAGCGTAGGGTTTTTGATATGGGTGCGGAACTACTGACGTTTATAAACCAAATTGTCGGCATTGTAACGATCCAAAAAACGGTCAATCGAGTGCGCTGAAAAGTGCACGCAGACATACATCATCGTAAACACTGAAACATCAAGCTACAAATACAGACTAAGTGCTGTCGGTCAACTAAAGTCATCAACGATTCAAGACGAACCTACCTAATCCAAACAAGAATTATCATATCCATATTCATATCGAATAACGAGCTTTTGCAAAAATTTTCGAAATAACAGAAAATTACTTTTAAGCTAAATTTTTGATGAGACAAGTGACGATATTTGGCAAAACGGTTTCCGGTTTGCTAGACACTGGCGCTTCTGTCAGTTGTGTTGGTGCCAAACTTGCAACACAAATTTTAGAACAGAATATTCCAATTAAAAATGTTACTTGCTTTGTTAAAACCGCCGACGGTAAATCACAAAAAGTTCTAGGTTGCCTAGAAGTCCAAATTATTTTTTGAGGCGTGTCAAAACTAATAAACATTTTCATCATTCCCAGCTTGTCACAAAATTTGTACTTGGGAATAGATTTTTGGAAATTATTTATTTTTTTTTTTGGAATTATTTGACCTTTTACCGATTCATTTAAGCGAAATAAACAAGGTTCCCAACGAAGAGCGTTTTGACCGAAAATCAGAAACATGAATTGGAAAAGGTCATGCAATCATTCCCTTCTTTTGCTAAAATTGGACTTGCGAAAACGCATGTTATATCGCATATTATAGACGTTGGTGATGCTAAACCCATCAAACAGCGGCATTTTCCAATATCGCCTGCCATAGAAACACTAATTTACACCGAGTAACGCATTGAAAAGTTCGCGGTTTAAAAAACGAAAAGAAAAAAAACTAAACATAAAATTAAAATAACATAAAGACTTGAGTCTCGAAAAAATCCAAAATTTTGCATACACCTGTTGGAACCGTTTTGCGATGGATCTGGCAGTTTTCCTGGGCACTGTTTAGACTAGTTTTTCTTTGGATGCAGAATATTCCAGTAGCTATGCGAACCAGCGTATACTAAGGGTGTTTAAAAAGCTAAAAGTAGCCTTTGAGCTACCCTCGCTGTGGAAAGATTAGTTTTTGGTGGTATATATCAGGGATGTTGCGAATGTGGAATTTTAGACATCCGCGGATGCGAATGCGGATGCGGATGTTTAAACGCTAACATCCGCGGATGCGGATACGAACGCGGATGTCAAGTATTTTTATACCCGAGCGCACTTGTACGCAAGGGTATTATAACTTTGTTTACATAACGGCTGTTTGTAACAGGCAAAACGAATCGAGATAGATATAGACAAATGTATACATAAATGATCAGAATGAAAAGAGTAACCGTATATGCACACGATAACTCGAGTACAAATTGAGATATCGTAACGAAACTTTGTATGTGTACTTGTTTTGAGCGTAGGACGGATGGTGTTGAAAATGGGGAAAATCGGACGATAACCACGCCTACCTTCCATATAACGGTATTTTTCAGAAGTACGAAAACTGCGATATTTTAGTAACTACTGAAGCTTACACACTCAAAATTGACATGTACAAGCATTTTTAAACGAAAAATAAGAATATTATAAATTTTTGGAAAATTGGCGTAGGCACGCCCACTTATGATTACATGTGTATATCTTGGGAACCGCTCCACCAATTTCTCTCAAACTGGGCACAGTTGTTGGCCTTCATAAAACATACCAAACGGCTGAAATTTTAAAACAATCGGATAGAAACCACGCCCACATCCCACATAACGGTAATTTAGAGAAATACGAAAACTTCGATATATCAGTAAATACTGAAGCTAACCCGCCCACTTAAGACCACATATGTGTATCTCGGTAACCGTTCGATCAATGTGTACCAAACTCGGTATGATTTCTGTGGTTGTCCCATAAAGGCAAAACGTTGAAAGTTATTGAAATCTGACTAAAATTACGACCACCTTTTTGTAACGCTAATTTTACCCAAAATTGATACTAACAGCAATCCCTTGAAAAGAAGTAACATTATTATGGAGTTTTGGAAAATGGGCGTGATGCCGCCCACATATATTTATATAAGTTTATCTCATTATGTCTAACTGAAAGTTCTATCGAAGATGTCTGAAATAGACGTAAAACCACCACGGCTTACCATGTAGCGGTAGTTTTCGGAAAGGTGAAAAAACTATATTGAATACTTGCTCGCTGCGAAAAATTTGAAACTTGACAAAATTGTAAATTCTTTTCGATTGACGCTGCACCAGTCGAGAGGACTTTCAGTTATATTTGTTTATTTTTTATTGCGGTGCAATAATTCTTTTTTGGGAATTGCATCGGTCTGCAAATGTCGTATGTATCCTCCTGACTTTCATCTTCACAATCTAGTATCATGGCAAGATCGTTGTTTAAACACCGTTGTTTTCCAAAGAATTCTTCATTCTCATTCTTTTGGTTGCTTCTGAATGTGGAGAACCAGTAACGTCAACAGCGTTTTTCGATTTTAGTTCTTGTAATTAACTTTTGATCCTTTCTTCTGTGACTGACCAGATATACGTTTTATCATTGCACTTGCATAATATTCCAGGGACCGAAAATAACAGTTATTTTTTACCAGTTAAACTTGGCCTAATATTTTTTATTCCGAAAGTTTTTCTGGATAATAAACAAACAGCTTATCAAAATTAAACAAATTTGGTATCACGTGAAAGAGGACTGAAATAGGTTTTATACAGAAATAACGTACGAAGGTTACCACCTCTATTTACATATTATATCATTTAATTCTAAAGAAATTCATATATCTGACCCAAGGTTTGTTCTATGGTAATTAATTAACATTTTTTATTGAAATATTTTTCAATAGGTGACTTTGCTTGTTTAGACATGTCGGTTTTAAAGCTATTTAAGAAGTCCTCTTTCGTTTGCTACCAAACTTGTTTTTATTGTCCGGAAAGGACTTTTAGTTGGGAATAAAAAATATTTGGCCAAGTTTAACTCGTAAAGAAAAAAACTGTTACTTTCGGTCCCTTCAATATTCGCATTCGCAAAAGATCCGCATTGATTATTGCGAATGCGAAAGCGAACGCGAATGTTAAAATTAATGCGGAAGCTCCGCGGTTGCGAATGCGAATGCGAATATTCGCAACAACCCTGGTACATATGCATCAATTCGCAAAAATTCGGCGAATTTTCTTAAAACTAACTCAATCTTTAATTAAAGAAGGGAATACGAAACCTAGTTATACATAAGTTAAAGATTGAAAACATGTGAAAACGAAATGTTGCATACAAATATATAAATAGGTATATTAATAATTGAATGCTAGTATCTAATATACAAGTACAGCAACTGCAGTGAAAAGTGAAGAATTCCGATTAAAAGCCTATGTGCACTAGAAAGTTGTTATACTAATTAAATCCAAGAAACTAAAAGAAGTCAGTAAATAAGGTAAAATATGATGTGAAAAAAAAACTTACTAATTAAAGTTAAACGATTTTAAATATTTAGATACGTAATTTAGTTATACGAGCATCTATTAGTTTATAGTGAAACTTTGCATGATTATTGATCATTCTACTCGCGAGAAGTCATACGGGGGTAACAAAACAAAAATTTAAAAATCGCATGCGAGTTTACGAATGCCTTAAAAGTCGCATACGTTCGGTTACATTTTCACCTCACCGGTGTGGCCAAAGAGTAATGACAGTTAAAATGTTTAAAATGCAAGAGCAATTGATCTTACTTTAATACATAAAGTCAAAACGGAAAACAGTAATAACTAATTCAAGTACATTTTTGCTTTGCTTTACGTCCCACATTTAGCTCCAGGGACTCCGCTGAAAGATCTTTCGTCGTTGGAGCCAAAACGGTAAGCTATCTTTGCTTTTGTTGTGTCTTTTGCCTATGCTATTATTTGCTATTGCGATGAGATGTTCCATTCTTCTCACATAATCAAAGTCAATATTGCCATACCCGCAAAAAAACAAAAAAACTAAATATTTATATATATGTTTTTACGTTTCGCGGCCTTAAGATGCTAAGTAAAAACAAAGTACAATGAAATAAGAAGACTAGTAAATTAGATAGTTCAATGTTGTTTTATTTTGGTTGAATGCATTTATATTTATATTAATAGTCAATATTAGTAAAATAAATCTAGAAATTAATAAGTAAAATAAATAATTCTATAGCAACCAAATTTAAAACTTGTATAACAATCTGAGATTTAAGTTATAAATTTGCCCTCATTGGATTCCCATTTATATTATTTTATAAGGTTGTTGTTACATTTATTTTTTCATTCGATTGTTAAATCCTTGTCGCAATTCTACTTTGTATTTCAAAAAAAAAAGAAAAAGAAAAAGTTGTTGAAAGGCTTAGATTTGTATAATTTTGAATTTCCTTTATTTAGATTAATAAAAATTGTTAAATTTAAAATGAATATTTAATTTTTGTCTGTTATGATTCCCGAGCCTGATATTCAGTTAGTCGTGGTGAGTAATAGGGATTTCCTGGTTTTTATTAAATTATTGGATAAACTCTGGCAGTTATGGTAGGGTGGGCAATCGTTGCAGTAACACCATGCAACTTACTTCATACTGCAACCCAAGCGGCGTCAACACGTTTTGAGCAATCGTGTGTATCCGATTTCCTTTTAGATACCTTTCCTTTCAGCACGTAAAATAAAGTAATTTTTCTGTGGCAGTTAGCTGAAACCGAAAAGTAGGAGCAGGAATTCCATCCTGATAGCCGACGAGCAAGAGCCGGATTTACGACGTGCATCAGCTCCCTACCTTTTGGTATACACTGTGCTTTACATTAAACGTTGCATGCTACATCTTATTAAAGGAATTTATCAGTTGTGCTGGTTTCGAATGGGCAGAAATTCTGCGTCACACTCCCACAAGATGGCTCTCACTAGTACCAGCAGTAGATAGGGTTTTAAAAAAAAAGTTTCATGTCCAAAATATATCGAAAAGTTTTTCACTGATGAGCTGAGCGAAACTTACTTATCTTTTGTGGCTCACATTGGAACTGTTTTGGACAGAAAAATTAAACACTTGAATCTACTGATTTGGTTGCACCAATATTTTACGGCATTATAACCGATCTATCAAGTTCCTTAACAGGTAGATTTAACAATGAGTTTTATGGAAGTTTAACAATAACTTTACTGGCTAAGTCAGAAAATTACCAAGCTGTTAATATCTTTAAAAAGCAGTGTAGCGTATACATTACTAATATTTATTATAAACTACATTGAAAAGAGAATTGATGTATTTAAGCAATTTGAATTTTGTGAAACTTTAATAATAAAAAATGGAGGCTGGTCTCCAAATTTCGATGATTTTGTAATATTGTTAATAAGTTGAATATAAGTGATATTAATTTTGATGATTTATTTCAAGAAATTGAAGATATACAAAAATATGTTTCTAAAGAAACGCTTAAAGGCTTTGAAAACTTGATAGATTTATGGGAAAATATTTTAAATTTTAATACTTTGCCTAATATGGAGAAAATTATCAATTGTGTTTTTTCTATTCCAAACTCGAATGCTGCCAGTGAGCGTGAATTCAGTTCAATGGGTACAATATGGCGCAAAGAGAGAAATCGCTTAGATATAAAAACTGTTGAAAGCGAAATAATGATAAAACACAATTTTAACTTAAAATGCATTATTGACTTTCAGCATTTTTTAAATCACAGCGAGATTGGTAAAAATATTTTGAAAAATGTAAGAAACAGTTCCAAATCCGATTAGACAAATAAGTATGTACCTTCCTATATGTATGTAAAATATTTTTTGAAATGAAGCACAATTTTTATTTGAAAATATTCTTGCGTCATTTTTAAAGCTGAGTATGTATACGTATATACATATCGTCCCGTTTCTGCCTTAACCACGGATCTACAATTTTTGGGAAAACTAATATTACCACTTATAACAGCTGTTTAAGCGTCACACTATTTGAAAATAGAACAAAGACTTAATTAAGGTGCTCACTACTGTTAGCGGAACCAGAAATATTAAGTAAAAAATGCGTTTATTGTATCCTAGGGGAAGATATTAAGCATTTTTTCTTACACTCTCTAAATAACCTGTATTGCAGATACGAGGTTAAGGCAGAAACGGGACGATATGTATATGTATGTGGGATCCTACTTAAATGCAACTCTGCATCAAAACACGACAACATCAACTGAACGATAGGAAGGACGAAGCTTGGGTTAACGGACTGACGAAGGGTCAATTTGAAAAAGTAACTGAGGCAAGACGGAACGCCACGAGTCGTATTTTAAATAAAAAGCTAAAACTTAACCTACTTACTTACTTAACTTACCTACTTACTTACTTACTTAACTTAAAACTAAAACTACGATCTAATTCTGAAACTATCTCTAAGTCTAATTAAATAAGTGATAAATGTACACTTTAT
>NW_023458568.1:17081069-17086560 GCF_013731165.1 Rhagoletis pomonella | reverse complement strand
CCAAAAAATATTTAGAGGTCGCTCAAAGCGCCCAAAGTTTTCCATGCATTTTATATGTGGAAAAAATAACTTTTCGCAGAAATGGTATAGAATTCAAAAAGACCAATATTTTTCTATCGGAAAACTCTTTTCATCTGCAGAAGATTCCAAATTTTTTATTTAACCATTTATTCATCGCAACTTTAATTTATAGGTCCGCCGAAAACCCACAAAAACCCCGAAAAATGCAATGGGGGGACAAATAAAAAATCGTTAGTATTAAAAAATGGTTAAATAAATTATTGGGTATTATTATTGTAAGTCTCCTGAACAGAACCAGAGTTTTCCGATCGAAAAATATTAATTTTCAAGAATTCTATACCATTTCTACGAAAAGTTGTTTTTTCCCATACTTATAAAAATACATGGAAGACTTTGAGCACTTTGAGCGACCTCTAAATATTTTTTGATTTTTAAATAAAAAATAGGGGTATGCTTTTTTCTATATAGAACAATTCTAGGGGGTGAGAGCATTACAATTCCGACTTTCCTGTTTTTGGACCACCCTAATGCACATACAGTCATATCAAGAGCACCTCATTTCAAAGTGATATTGTTTTCCACTTATGTTTATTTATTTATTTTTAAGAATTTTGATTAAAATAAAGTTCATTCTTTGAAAAAATCCATATCAACCCTTATTTAAAACTTTGTAGAAAACTAAAAAAAAATCTAAAAATGTTCATCCAAATTTCAAAATTATTTTCTCAGAATTTTTTGAGTATATAGATATAAGCCCTTTCAATTTTATTGCAATAATGTGCAAGTTTCAAGTGGCTAAAAATTTCCGTTGTTGCGGTTTTCTTCCATATAAAAATAAATTGTGTTTATTCGTTATATGGGAGCAAATGCGGCAAAAAGAATCAAAGGTAATTTTAAGGCTCTTGAAACTTGCACATTATCACACTATAATTGAATCGGCCAAAAAGCTTCATACTCAAACAAATTTTAGCACTTCTGAGTAAATAAGTTTGAAATTTGGCTGAAGATTAGTTGATTTTTTTTTTTAGATTTCTACAAAGTTTTAAGCGTGGGTTTACATGTTTTTTTTTTAATGAACTTTATTTTAATTGAAATTGAACATACCGAAAACAAATTTTCAATGGTTAACCATAAAACAATATGAATTGCGTAAAGCTTAAAGGGGAAAAATGCCTTAAAAAAAACAAAAGTGGATGAGCTCCAGCAAATGATCACTAAACGCTTTATACCGTCTGAATTTCATGAATTTTATAATACCATTATAGAAATATAAAATAAGCACTTAATTTTCAATATAAATTATGCCTTTATGGTTTATTTTAAACCTTAAATGTGCTACTCTTCCACGAAAAAATCTGAAATGTGCTAGTCTTCCACGCAAAAACCTGAAATGTGCTACTCTTCCACGCAAAATTCTGAAATGTGCTAGTCTTCCACGCAAAAACCTGAAATGTGCTACTCTTCCACGCAAAAATCTGAAATGTGCTAGTCTTCCACGCGAATAGTGAAATATGCTAGTCTTCCACGCAAAAATCTGAAATGTGCTACTTTTCGACGCGAATAATGAAATGTGCTAGTCTTCCACGCTAATAGTGAAATGTGCTAGTCTTCCACGCGAATAGTGAAATGTGCTACTGTTCGTAGGGACCGACGATATCACGTAGATCATGTAGGCCCAATGGATACAACAAAAAAGCAATCTTATAAATATTATAAATGTGAAAGTTTGTATGTTTGGATGTTTGGGAAATCATCACGCCGAAACGACAGCACGAATTTGCATGAAATTTTGTACGCAGATAGCTTATGGGCCGGATTGGTTAATAGGCTATTCTTTTAAGAGTTGCCACCTGTTAAAAAAGTTTCATTTATTTAATATGCGGGAACGACTGAATGGATTTGCATGAAAATTTGCACACAGATAGCTTATGACGTAGATTGGAAAATAGGCCACTTTTCTTAAGAGTTGCCACCTGTTAAAAAAGTTTCATTAAATTAATACGCGGAAACGACTGAATAGATTTGCATGAAATTTTGTAAGCAGATAGCTTATGACCTACAGTGGAAAATAGGCTAATTTTTTGGAAGAGCTGTCACCTGTTAAAAAAGTTTAATTAAATTAATACGCGGAAACGATTGAACGGATTTGCATGAAATGTTGCACACAGATAGCTTATGACCTAGGTTATAAAGTAGGCTACTTTTTTTTAAGAGTTGACACCTGTTAGAAATGTTTAATTTAATTAATGCGCGGAAATGAGGGAACTGATTTGCACGGAAGTTTTCACACAGATGGCTTATGAGCTAGGTTGAAAAATAGGCTACTTTTTTAAGAGTTACCACCTGCTAAAAAAGTTTAATTAAATTAATACGCAGAAACGACTGAAAAGAGTTGCATGACATTTCGCACAGAGATAGCTTATGACCAATGCTGGAAAATAGGCTACTATTTTAAGAGTTATCACGTATTAGGAAAGTTTAATTAAATTAATACGTGGAAATGATTGAACTGATTTGCATGAAAGTTTGCACACAGATAGCTTATGACCTAGACTGGAAAATAGGCTACTTTTTTAAGAATTGCCACCTGTTTGAAAATGAAATTTTGCTCAAGGATGGTTTATGACCTGGATTGAAAAATAGGCTACTTCTTTAACCGGTTTTCCGATCAGAACGAAATTTAGTACTCTTACTACGGATTTCGGAAGGATGGTCTTAGACTGAAAGTAAGTCCGATAACTCAAGGCCCCTCCCATACAAATTGGAATTTTCATATTACATACATATCTCTGGAAGTATTTGTGGAAGAGAACTGAAACTTGGTATAGTGATATGTATGTGAAATCAATGTTGGTTTTAATTAGTTAGTTAATTCGATTAAATTTAATCTGATTACAGTTAATCATGATTAATTTTAATCCGACTAAACAGTTAATCGTAACCGCGAATAAAAAATTAATTTTTAATCATTTACTCTTAATTTGATCAAGTAGGTTTGGTGATTAATTAAGTTATGCTGGAATTTCCCTGTGCACACAAAGCATGTTAATCCGGTATGGCTAAGTCGGGTTTCCCCATCAATCTAAGCAATTTGGTGTGCATTTTCATTAAGATATATACCAACAAACGTTTTACAAACTAGGTTTGTAAAAGTTCCCAGTTTATGTATTAATAATAACAATAATTATAATTTTTTATATTACGTGCTTTTTATAAGCGTAAAACACAAAGTAATTACTATAACTGGTGTTTGGTTTCAAACTTGGACAAACTAGACAAATTAATCAGATTTTATTTTTAATTGGATTACCGATTAATGTGTTAAATTAATTAAACGTAATCGCAGCCAGCGATTAACGATTGAAAAAATGTTTTCATTAATCGTACAGTTGATTACGACTACTTAATTTTTAATTAGATTAACAGTTTGCCAACATTGTGTGAAATCATGTTCATATCCACGGAGAAAAATGGACGTTTTTGGAAAAGAGGCGTAGAACCTCCCATACTAACTGAAAGTTTCATATTGCATATCTCTTCAAATGTTTGGGGTAAAGCATTCAAGCTTGGTATGGAAATACATAGGTATGCATGTATGTATGTGAAACTAATACCATGCTCATGGAGAAAAATGAGAGTTATTGGAAAAGGTGGTGTGGCAACTCCCATGCAAATTGATTTTTCTATACTGCATATCTCTGGAGGTGTTTATTGCAGAGGACTGGAACTTGGCACCGAGATGTGTATACAAAATTAATTCCGTACTCATAGAGAAGAATTTGCGTTCTTCGTAAAGGGGACATGATTCCTGCCGTTCAAATTTACTGTTTTATACTGCTTATCTCTAGAGGTGTTCATGGTGGAGTACTGGGACTTGGTACTGGGGTATGTAAAATCAATTCTAAATTCATGGAGGAAGATTAGGGTTATAAGAAAAAGGGGCGTGGCACTTCCAGTACAAATTTACGTTTTCTTGCCACATATCCCTGGAGGTGTTTGTGAAAGACAGTATTAATTTCATTAAACGGAAAAGGGAGAGCCGGGTTCGACCTTATAATCTCTTGAGGCATTTGCTACAGTAATGAGAAGTGGTATTTTATCAAGGCCAGGTTACTAAATTTGAGTTGGAAATATTAGAACTCGCCGTGGCACCTCCAAGAAGGTTTCGCGTTCACGCGTCGTATACCTGGAAACATTTTAAGGTAAACTTAGAGGGATTGATATATTTCGTATGCCTAGCGCGCATACGAGATTTTATAATTTCGTAGTTTTAAACGGCCTTAATACCTTAACTCGCTTAAAAAATAACGAGCTATAACGAAATGGGCACAGAAATAATATCTAACATCATTAAATTATTTTTCCCATTTGTATAAAAGCGCGGGGTGAAACCCGCGGGTATAATCTAGTACAATTATATATTTGTGGTAGTTGACGCCTTCTCCAAATTCATTTGGCTATACCCAACCAAGAACACGGGAGCAGAGACCGTCGTTGATAGGCTTAAACAGCAAGCGGCAGTGTTCGGAAATCCAAAAAGGATAATTTCTGATTTCAGCATTTTCGTCGGGTCTTTTCAAGTAATATTGCGAAAGTCAAGATATACAACGACTTTTAATTGCTACCGGGGTTCCACAGGGAAACGGTCAGGTAGAGAGAATTCATAAAATCATTGTTCCCATGATCGCTAAATTTAGTCAAGATAACCCAAACAGTTGGTACAAACATGTTGACAGGGTTCAACAGGTGATTAATAACACCCCGCCGAGAAGCACAAAAGTGTCACCATTCAGAATAATAACGGGTATGGAAATGCGTGTACCGCAGTTAGGAGATGTACGTGAGGTTCTGAATGAATTGGCAATCGCAGAGTTAGATGAGAGCCGTGATGAGATTCGAAGCGAAGCTCAACGCAATATACTGGCAATCCAGACAGAAAATCGTAAGACTTTTAATGCTAAACGCAAGCTTGAAAGCGAATACGACTTAGATACTTTAGTAGCCATTAAGCGAACACAGTATGGGATAGGTATGAAATTAAGAGCGAAGTATTTAGGACCTTATAAAGTTTTGAAAAAAATGGGGCACGGGCGCTATGAAGTGGAAAAGGTTGGGGACCATGAGGGACCGCATCGTACGTCCACTGTAGCGGAGTATATGAAGACATGGACCTAGTCATCCGAGCCGTATGACAATTCAGGATGGCCGGATGTGGGATCCTACTTAATGCAACTCTGCATCAAAACACGACAACACTAACTGAACGATAGGAAGAACGAAGCTTGGGTTAACGGACTGACGAAGGGTCAATTTGAAAAAGTAACTGAGGCAAGACGGAACGCCACGAGTCATATTTTAAATTAAAAGCTAAAACTTAACCTACGATGTACTTAACTTAAAACTAAAACTACGATCTAATTCTAAAACTATCTCTAAGTCTAATTAAATAAGTGATAAATGTACACTTTAT
>NW_023458568.1:17076671-17080969 GCF_013731165.1 Rhagoletis pomonella | reverse complement strand
CTAGTCTTCCACGGTAATTTGAGATGTGCTACTCTTCGTTGGGAGCGACGATATGTCCCCAATGGCTTATCTTCGTTATTTATTGGAGATAAAAGTCCTTCTTTTTTCCCATTTTTACTCGCAATGACAATACACTCGACACAACTTTTAATAACCCTATCTACTTTAGAACGCAATTGTGGAATGAAAAATGTTTTCTCCACAGCCTCCATAGTTTTTACAACTGAGAAATGTCCCTATCCATGTGCTGTACGTATTATTTCTTCTTCCATCAATGTAGGAACCACGATTAACTCCTTAACGGGATCTTTAAAAAGTACATCCCTACTGACGTAAAAATCTTCATACTGGCCTTACTCTAATGCTTTTCTGACCGCTCGTATCCAGTCGTCTGTAAGTTGCGCCTGTCTAATCCGATGAATTAATGCGTCCTCCAACATAAGACATGAAACTCGGCTTAGCGCGTCTTCATGTTTCATTCTGCTACCACTTCGATGTTCAATGCTATAATCATAGTCTTGTAACAACAATGCCCAACGAGAAACTCTTGGTGGAACCTCCCGCTTCCGCAATGTCAACGCAAAAGCATTACAGTCTTTAATGATTTTGAACTTAATGCCTAATAAATAAGTTCTCCATTTCTTAACGGCCTCTACTATCGCTAATGCTTCCAACTCGTAAGAGTGAAACCGTTCCTCATTTGGTTTAGTTCTTCTACTCATATATTGAATAGGATGGAGCTCTTGGTCATCAACATCCTTCTGCAACATGACAGCTCCATAGCCGTTCATGCACGCATCGGTATGCACTTCTGTGATTGTCTTTGGGTTATACAATTTTAGCACAGGCGCTGTTATAAGTGCTCTCTTTAGTTGCTGAAATGACACCAGCTGTTCGTCCTGCAAAATAAACTTACTATCCTTGCACAAAAGATCTGACAATGGTTTCGCTACTACTGCATACCCTTCTACAAATCTCCTAAAGTAGAAAGTTAAGCCGAGAAATCGGTGTAGCGATTTCTTATCCGTGGGAAGGGGGAAATTGTTAACTGCACTAATCTTCCCTTCCGACGGCCGAATTGTACCATTTTCCACTACATACCCTAAGAAATCGACCCTTCGTTTCAAAAATTGACACTTGCTCCACTTTATGCGCAAATTGTTCTTTGCGGCAACTTGCAGTACACTTTCTAACTTCCGTATACCCTCTACTTCATCCTTACTGGGAATTATAAGGTCGTCCATATAAATTATTACGGTACCATCTGTAATAAGTTCTCTAAATACGGCAGCAATGAATCTTGTAAACACCGCAGGGAGTTTGAAATCCCAAAGGGCACGTATAGAAATCCATACTGGCCGTTATGTGTGGCAAAAGAAGTGTATTTTCTAGAATCTAATGCAACCGGCACATGGAAAAAACCATTTTTTAAGTCCAACGTAGTAAAAACTTTAGCTCCCTGCAGCTTATCGAGCACGTCATCAATGAGGGGCATTGGAAAATGGTCCCTAACTATTTTCTCATTGAGACGCCGATAGTCGCAGCACAATCGTTTGCTGCCATCTTTCTTGGAGACTAAAACCACCGGGGATGCGTAATCTGAAGTACTTGGTTGGATTATTTTTTCGCGCAACCATTCGGTAACTTGGTCTTCTATTGTGTGTTTATCCGCAAACGGTACCCTTCGTGGACGCTCATACACTGGATGTTCGTCTGTTAACAAAATTTTCATTTCCACTCGAGACTTCGCCCCCTTTACTGGACTGTACATGTCTAATAAATCGGTAACCCTAGCTGCTAAGGCTTGCTGTAGATGTGCTAACTCTACTTGAGACTTACTGTTTATTTCTGTTCCTGCCATCATACAAATATCTCCAAGCTGTTTTATCAAAGCAAGTCCATTGTCTTGATTGTGATCTTCAAGGTTAACTTTTTTAGCTCGGCCTGGACTTGTCACTTGTTCATCCAAAGGCAATCCTCTTCCTTTGCGCCTGAACTGAACTTCGTCCTTAGCCACAAACAAATCAACCTGATTAATATCTGCTTCCCGAGTTACATGGAAAACTACCTCTATTTCCAATCCATCTACCTGTATACTGTGTGTAAAGCTGCCTAACGTAGTAAGTTCGCTTTCTCCAATTCCAACAAGCTGTCTTTTATCTTTACTCAGCTCAATATCTCCTATCATAAGCAAGGTATAGTACCTCATAAGGCATATTTCGCATCCCGTATCAATAAGACTAGAGAAAACAAAACCTTTCAGTGTAATATCTTTAAAAAGTAGGTTGTTCCCCATGCAAGATTTCTGAAACCCCTTGTTTCCCATTGCATTTACATTGCTTTTCTCCAACTTAACCACGGGTTTTACGCCTGGACACTGTGCGGCACGATGCCCAATTTGGTTGCATTTAAAACATTTCAACTTTTGTGGGCAACTCCTTGCCAAATGAGAAGATTCGCCACATGTATAACATTTTCTAGGTACCGCTGCCTGCTCATCAGTAGAAACATTATTAACGCCCTTTTTCGATTCCATATTTACCCCCGTCGCAGTTGGCTTTCCACTTTTAATCTTCTCGTAGATCGCCATCTGCTCTTTTAACTCGCGCACTGTTTTTGCTTGATAAAGATTACATTTGCCTAGCTTTGTATCAGGTATTCCCTCAATAAAATATTCTATTAAGCTGCGTTCATCGAGATTCACCGGTTTTCCTATTTCCATAAGCGAGTACAAATATTCTCGCAAGTCTTCTCCTTGCCGTTTACGACGATTTCTGAGTTGCCTATGCACTTCAATTGCGGAAAACTGAACCCCAAATTCGTCAATTAACGCCCGCTTCAGTGTTTCCCAATTAATTATACCACACTGGCTTCGTATAAAAATCTTCGCTGCACCCTTAAGCAGCTGCTTCGAATAAATAAACTTTTGTAAATTGTTCCAATTTACAGCTAACGCGTTTTCTTCAAAAACTTCGAGCCACTTCTCTATCGTTGGGTGCCCATTACCACTAAATGAAACAAGAGAATCTTCTATATCCCTTAACGTGAATATAGATCTCTGCGAACCGACCTCGCCCACTACGCTGCGTATAGACACATCAGCCTCGTCATAGACCGAGTCATCGTCACCGCCGACAACCAGTCCCAAATGTTCAAGTAATCTCGTTTGTAATTCACTTTTCAGTCCACTGGTCGGTAATCCTAGCTTTGCTAGCTCATCCGTCAATTCAGCTTTAGTCAACCTCAAAATTGTTTCCTTATCCATTATTGTTTACATAAATATATCTTCAAATACAATATTTTACAAATAGAGTATGATTTTTTTTTTTTTTTTTAGATTACGAATTTAAATAGGCAATTAAGTTTTCAAGTACTTCCAGTTAATTGTAAAATTTAACATGTATAAAAAAATTTTAATTCAAATATCTTTCAAAAGGTTGTTACTTTCTACAAAAATCTATTTCTACTTTTATTCTACTTAGCTTGGGTTCTGCTTCGTTCTGCTGCTCAGTATTCGTTGTATAACTCGCGTTCATTCGCTAGTTTATTCAAAATGTTTCGTCCTGCGTAAATCCACTTAACCACTCGCACTCTTATTCTGCCGCTGCTATGTACATATACATACATATATTCACTACTGCACACTGCTTTGCCACACAACCGCTGCTGCTGCGTATCAAGTTATTACCAACTCACCTCGTCGCGCACGTTACCTTTGTATCATCCACACGACCGATTTCGTTTTTCTTATTCTCACCACCTTGCTGTTGATGCTACTGCGCTGTCTTCTTGCACAGATTTTTCTCTTTCACACAATTCCGTCGTATACGATGCCACTGCACTACCCGCTCGACCGCTGCTACTGCTGCTTCAAGTTTTTACGAACTCACTTTGTCGCGCACGATACCTTGTATCATCCACACGACCGATTTCGTTCGTTTTATTCTCACCACTTTGCTGTTGATGCTACTGCGCTGTGAAGTTCTTTTATTCTGTCACTGCGCTCACTGCGATTCCAATTGGAAACTCAACTGTTTTACTTGGAGCGCTAGGGCTCCGCTGCCTTTTTGCGTATGCGACACGCGCGTTCAAAATGTCAGTTGCAATTAGAATTTTTAATTTTCAATCGGAGCGCTATGGCTTCGCTGCCTTTTTGCACATACGCTTTGCCGTTTCACTGCTAACACAAACACGCACAGATTTAAATGTTCTTGCGCACTTTACGTTGTTCTGCACACTTCTGACACCAATTGTGGGGTTCGTCAGATATTCCAATAGTCAATTGAAGTGGTGCAAGC
>NW_023458568.1:17067126-17076571 GCF_013731165.1 Rhagoletis pomonella | reverse complement strand
CTATGATTATAGCATTGAACATCGAAGTGGTAGCAGAATGAAACATGTAGACGCGCTAAGCCGAGTTTCATGTCTTATGTTGGAGGACGCATTAATTCATCGGCTTAGACAGGCGCAACTTACAGACGACTGGATACGAGCGGTCAGAAAAGCATTAGAGTCAGGCCAGTATGAAGATTTTTACGTCAGTAGGGATGTACTTTTTAAAGATCCCGTTAAGGAGTTAATCGTGGTTCCTACATTGATGGAAGAAGAAATAATACGTACAGCACATGGAAAGGGACATTTCTCAGTTGTAAAAACTATGGTGGCTGTGGAGAGAACATTTTTCATTCCACAATGGCGTTCTAAAGTAGATAGGGTTATTAAAAGTTGTGTCAAGTGTATTGTCATTGCGAGTAAAAATGGGAAATAAGAAGGATTTTTATCTCCAATAAATAAGGAAGATAAGCCATTGGGGACATATCACGTAGATCATGTAGGCCCAATGGATACAACAAAAAAGCAATGCAATTATATATTTGTGGTAGTTGACGCCTTCTCCAAATTCATTTGGCTATACCCAACCAAGAACACGGGAGCAGAGGCCGTCTTTGATAGGCTTAAACAGCAAGCGGCAGTGTTCGGAAATCCAAAAAGGATAATTTCTGATCGAGGGGCAGCATTTACGTCGGGTCTTTTCAAGCAATATTGCGAAAGTCAAGATATACAACATCTTTTAATTGCTACCGGGGTTCCACGGGGAAACGGTCAGGTAGAGAGAATTCATAAAATCATTGTTCCCATGATCGCTAATGGGTAGATTATCGATAGCAATCGAACTTCAGTTGCGTTGCTAGTTGCCAAAACGATATTACAGATGGCAACTGGCAACTTTCAACTGACAACTGCAGTTGCTACATAATGTGTATACAGGCGACTACATTTTAGTGGTTACTGGGAATGTTTTTGGAGCGTATTTAGGAGCGAAAATTGAAAAGTGTGTCATATATTTAATAATTCGAACGATATTAACATTTTGCAATGCAGTTTGCTTTTACAGAATATGGTGAAAATAACAAACCAATATCTTGAAATTTTAGTTCCCGTGGACAACGCCCTTTTGGCGAAACAAAAGCGAACACTGATTGCAATGTTTTTCCTTTATCAATTGAAGCACCTCTTTTAAAACTACCTACACACCCAGTTTTCCAAATTAAAGTCATTGCTGTGGCACTTCCTTCTGCGAAAAATCGAAGATGTGCGCAAGCTTTTATGAGCGGAGGTATTGAAGTTGAACGAAGTGGTTCATCTGTTTATTAACCAATTATACTACAGCTTCTTTTGGAAGTCCTCAATATGCTTTGAAAATGAACACAAAACGATAACAAAAGAAACCATTAACTTTTGCTTACAGTACACGCGGTAGCTCTAGAGGATTGGAATTATCCTTTAAGTGTCGCTTGATTGAGGACGCGTTCATGCATATCTCTTCCTCCTAAACAAATAATTGTGATAAATTTAGCTTTATTTCTGTCTTTTCTTTAAAACTCTTTATTTTAATAATTTAATTTTACTCGCACAGCTTGTTTGCAGCCGCTTGCTGGTTGTTGAAGTGTCAAATTTCGATTATCGATAGCTCTACAGCAACTGACGATAGTTGCCATTCGTAATACAAATCTTCTTTCCAGTTGCATTGCCAGCTGACAACCGAAGCGTGGCTGTGTTGCCATCCGTAATCGACCCATAAATTTAGTCAAGATAACCCAAACAGTTGGTACAAACATGCTGACAGGGTACAACAGGTGATTAATAACACCCCGCCGAGAAGCACAAAGGTGTCACCATTCAGAATAATAACGGGTATGGAAATGCGTGTACCGCAGTTAGGAGATGTTCGTGAGGTTCTGAATGAATTGGCAATCGCAGAGTTAGATGAGAGCCGTGATGAGATTCGAAGCGAAGCTCAACGCAATATACAGGCAATCCAGACAGAAAATCGTAAGACTTTTAATGCCAAACGCAAGCCTGAAAGCGAATACGACTTAGATACTTTAGTAGCCATTAAGCGAACACAGTATGGGACAGGTATGAAATTAAGAGCGAAGTATTTAGGACCTTATAAAGTTTTGAAAAAAATGGGGCACGGACGCTATGAAGTGGAAAAGGTTGGGGACCATGAGGGACCGCATCGTACGTCCACTGTAGCGGGGTATATGAATGGACCTAGTCATCCGAGCCGTATGACAATTCAGGATGGCCGGATGTGGGATCCTACTTAAATGCAACTCTGCATCAAAACACGACAACACTAACTGAACGATAGGAAGAACGAAGCTTGGGTTAACGGACTGACGAAGGGTCCATTTGAAAAGTAACTGAGGCAAGACGGAACGCCACGAGTCATATTTTAAATTAAAAGCCAAAACTTAACCTACGATGTACTTAACTTAAAACTAAAATTACGATCTAATTCTAAAACTATCTCTAAGTCTAATTAAATAAGTGATAAATGTACACTTTATTGAAAATAAAAGTTAAATGAATTAAACTGGCTTGCACCACTTTAATTGACTATTGGAATATCTGACGAACCCCACATAAATGTCAAACGACAATTGAAGCAACACAATTAAAAACTTTTGGACGGGTGAAAAATTTTGCAGCGGAGGCAAATATAATTTCACAGATAAAATCACTTTTAAGGAATTTAAAAGTTGTAAACGATACCGCAGATCGTGGAGTGGCATGCCAAAAATGAGGAGCAAAAACAAGCATTGTTTGTGACAGTTCGGAAGCACCGAGACACTACTCCAAGTGCGAGAAAAAAAGATGTTATTAAACACTTGCACCGTGTGTAATAGTTTTATGTCATTATTATATCTGAAATAAACACAAGGGCTTGAAAAATTCATCGAAATCATTGTTTGCTCTTTGGGTATTAGTGGTATGATAGAAAAATTAATTGATTAACTCCCAACACTGCCTCCGTGTGTATTTCTGCCTTAAAAAAGCTTCTCACAAAAGCCATTTCTGTTCGGAGGCGGCGTAAAGCTGTAGGTCCGTGGCTTTTTTGTCACAACATCAAGACCCACACCACAAATTGAAGGAGAAGCTCGGCCAAACACTTGGCAAAGGTGCATGCGCCAAAATATTGTTATTATACTATTAATATTTGCAATGACTAGGAAAACACTTGGATTCAACATGGCGTATGAGTGATGTTTATCTGGTGATTTTTTTTATTTGATGATTAGTAATATTTAGTGATGAGGTCCACTATTGGTATGAATTATAATGTGATCTTAGATGTATTAAGCATATGCTCACTGATTAAAGAATAAAAAAAATTATTGCAAATATTCATTTTTTATAAGGAAAAACTTAGTTACTAACTAATTAATATATGTATTTAAAACTAACTTATCAAACTAATATAAACTGTGTTCTACTAAACTGATATTTGGGAACCTACCTACGAAATTTCAACGAAATCCGTCAAGATTTGATGAAAATATCCCAATTTTTTTATAAAGATGCATTTAAAATCTGCAGTTTCCGGAAAACAAACAACAGCGTTGAGCGACCTCTAAATCTTGTTCAAATAAGCTGAAATTTTAGAAGGAGTTGTCTTCCCTATTATTTTCAAGAATCCGAACGTTCCCAGTCGAAATTCAAAAAAGTTCAAATTTTGAATCACCCTAATATACATATGTACATATAAAGCATATACAGCAACGATCATAGAAAAAGTTTTGTAATCTTACGCACTTCAAAAAAAGTGAGAATCACTTTTTGATTATTAAAAACTAATAATCACTAAAAAATAGTGAGCAAACATTCTTGGATCCAACAACGTCGACGTTTAAAAACTGGCATTTTAAAAATAGAACGTATAAAATTGACGGCGATAGTAGAAAGTATATAGTAATGCTCTACTGTTGCTGCACTTAAGGCATTGGCCAGCCCTCTAACTACTTTCAAACTAGTTCGGCAATGCAAGTCTCAAATACAATATCTTGACAAACATAACGAGCTTGCTTTACTTTGGGTCACTCGGGAGTACCTGGTAATAAGACATCTGACCATTTGGCCAGAGTTGGCTTATACCAGGCATTCCGCGTTCCAGTAATACCACTCTCCATTTCGACCGTCGGAGCCGCCATCAAAAACTGGGTGAATAATGCGCTCAACAATAACTGGGAGGCATCGAGGGGCTGCAGGTTGGCAAAACTCATGTTCCCTTCAATCTCAGAAGGTCTATCTAGTTCCACTGATCAGACGGGACTGTGGAAAACTTTTTAGACTGCCGACTGGTCACTTCACGTCGCACAAATACCTGACTGTGTTAGGCGTACATGACAACTCCATTTTCCCATCCTACCTTGAAGAGGATGATACGGTGGAACACTTTTTGTGCTTCTGTCCGACTTTGCAAGAATTAGGTACGAGACATTTGGCCGCGGTATGTTGAGAGACGAACACCTGACTTCTTTTATACCCAACAATCTGCTTAGGTTTATTCGTAAATCGTGTAGATTTAAAACAAATTAAATAGGAAATGAAAATAGTACATTGGACGGCATGTTGTCTGAGTGTTGTTTACTGCACGCGTTGTTTGTGCCTGGCTCCGACATAAAAGAAGGTTAAGATTAAGGTGAAAATAAAATAATGTAAAAAAATATTTTTTTAAAACAAGCTTTTGTTTAACATGTACAATCAAAGGAATAAAATAAAGTAGTGTAACAAAAGATTGTTTAGCAAGAAAATTTTGTTAAAACTGTCAACTAACTAAGTTAAGCTTACGTTAAAGTTACTAAAAGCCAAATAGTGAAAGGAGTTACTCAAACTCTAATGAAAATTATTAACAATTTGTACTAATTTACATATCTGCATACATACATATACCTAACCAATTATGCATGTACGCTGAATTCGCCGACAAGCTTTTTTAAAAACGAAGTAAATTAGTACAAATTGTTAGTAATTTTCATTCGAGTTTGAATAACTCCTTTCACTAAATGGCTTTTAGTAACTTTAACGAGACCTTAACTTATTTTATTTTATTCATTTTAGTGCAGTTTTGACAAAATTTTCTTGCTAAAAAATCTTTTGTTACACTACTTCATTTTATTTCTTTGATTGTACGGTTAAATAAAAGCTTGTTTTTAAAAAATATTTTTTTTACATTATTTTATTTTCTAATTTTTAGTCCATTAATAAAAGCGTTGTATATTAAAAAGTGTTATTTTATTTTATGTAAAAAATTTTGCAATAGATATTAAAATAATTCAACTTGCAATGAAAAAGAACAGAAGACTTGGCAAGCAAAATGTTGTTTGCTTACGTTTTGTATAAACATACATATGTACATATAGCAGCAGTTAATTTTATTTAAAGAAATGGCGTGTCGTCCATTTCCGCTGTAGCATGGCATATATGTATTTAGGCGCAATATTTAACTTCTTCTGGCGGGGCGACATCTGGAGTCTTCTAATTCCTACAACGATGTTCATATCTAAACTAGGTTGATATCTAGAATTTGCCACAGATAGCTTTGCTACACTACCGCCGCGGCGCGCCGGCAGCTTTAACAAATTTATAGTGGTTTTACGTTCTTTGGCAAATTGCGCTCTGTTAGCCATAAATCTTACTATTTTTTGACCGCCTTTGAATCAAGACACCTGGACCATATGGGGAATTTATTTATATTTTAAATTGCATTGTCATCGTGATTAGAACTATGATGAAAATTTCAAGTCTCTAACTTGTCGGGAAGTCAGTTTAAAATCGGTTGGAAATTTTCGCGATTTGCGCGGGATGACCAAGTTAAATAAAAGCTTATAAAAAATGTCATGTGATGTATATCTACGGTGACCATTCGTCCCGATTTTGGCGGGACAGCACCGATTTTAAGAAAATTGACCCGCTGAATGTTTTTTAAAAGTAGGGTAGTATAAGTGTCCCGATTTTCCATATTTGTACCGATTAAGTCCCGATTTTCAGTGTTTTCTTTATTAATTTAATAACAGTCTCCCTGTATTATGGCCCAAAAAATAATTTTTCGTACAAACGTGGCAGCACTGTCGTTATCACAAAGAACATAGAATATAAGGGAGCCATAAACATAGCCAGATCCGTATTTTCTATGATCTTTGGTTATTCTGTCAAAGTGGTACTCTCGCTATATTGGAGTCTATTATTCTTCTCTAAATTAAAGAAAAGGAGGATATTAATTCATCAGAATATTTTTTTTATGTATGTTACCGCTTAATTTTGGACCACCTTTACCGATTCCTATATTTTTTAAAGGAAGGGTGGTTTAGGTCCGATCATTGGATCATTAAGAAATTAACGGTTATCTTAAATTTTTATATTAGAATTGAAGTCGGTTTGTTTTTTGCTTAAAGATCACTTGCCTAATTTTTTGTTCAGTTGTTTTGTTTTTTAATGAAATGATTCTAACTTGAATTTAGTGAAATTATAAGAAAAATCTTATGCTTTGTGTGACAACATCAAGGCGCACGCCGAAAGTCGGAGGAGAAGCTCGGCCAAACACTAACATATGTGTAAGCGCCAATCTATTATTATTATAAGAAAAATACTAATTCCCTCAAAATAATCATAGATATGAAAAATATAAGTTGTATTTACACTAATTCCCTCAAAATAATCATAGATATGAAAAATATAAGTTGTATATACAGTGGCGAAAATATAAATTGGGAAACGGCATTTTTTTCAGTAAAAAAGAATCTCGACGTGCTAGAAAAAAACCAAAGATGTATTTAAATTTCGCAGGCCTCTGTTATTTTCGCAGCGTAATACAATACGGGTTTTAAATCTAATGGCGGCATCTTCCTAGTCGCCAGGGAATACCGATAAATCATGCAGTGACTTCTCGTTGCGTTTTCTGCCTCTTGCTTCATCCTAGACATCGCCGCGCCACCCACTTTGGGAAAGCCTGGCCTAGGATATCTGCAGAGCTTAAACAATTTTGCGCTTCTTTGTCCATTTTTTGCAGAATCACTTCTTAACATAAAGTTAATACCCGTTAATCCACGTCATACGATAAAAACGGGTTCTCTAAATATCTCGACTCCAGCGCCATCTTTCGGCACCACTTTTTGCAAAAGTATATTATATTATACGCTGCAGAGCGGAATTTCAAATTCATGTGACGTATGATTCCGAAGTTATGTCTAATTAAAAATTTCACACCTACAGAATGAGCCCGTTTTACAAAAGTATATTTACTTTACAATAAGCATCTACCATAGATATGTATGTCAACACACCATATTTCAAAGCCATGGGACTTACGGTTTCGAAGTTATAGCTGATTAAAAATGTCAAATATATGTATTTGACGATATTTTAGTAAATATTGGCGCCAAATTGTTGAAAATTAGTATGTGAAGAAGAAGTTTGGTACAAAATAATATTATTATATAATTTTTTGAAAATGGGCGTGACCCTGCCCACTTATGATGAAATCCTGTATCTCAGTAGCCGATTCACTAATCCTTACCAAACTCGGTACGAGCCTTGCTGTTGAAAATCTTTGAAATCAGGCAATAACCACGCCCATCTCACATATAACGGTAATTTACAGAAACACGAAAATTGCAATAAATCAGTAACTACTGAAGCTTATTCACTGAATATGACTGTTACAGACTTTTAGGAATTGGGCATGGCACCGCCCACTTTATGACTACAAAGGTGTATCTCGGTAACCACTTTATCGATTTCTAACAAACTTGGTTCAATTATATCATTAAGTCTAACTCAGCATATTATCGAAAATGTTTGAAATCGGGAAAAACACCCCGGCTTATCATGCAAAGGTAATTTAGAGAGAGTTGAAATTACGATATTGATAACTGCGCCCGGTATTTTAAGTTCGGTTTCGCCCGAACAAATACTTTTTTACTTGTTTTTCTCTCCCATTACTTATTGAAAATTTTTTCGTGTTACTCAATGCACACATATGTAATTGCATGTTTTTTTATATACTTATATATATTACTATGGTACGTATGTAAGTAAAAAAGTTGAGCTACATTTTTTAGTCAAAACGAATTTTTTTAGCCCTTTTATCTAAAAAAGGCTTTAGTCTCTTTCCTTCGCTTCTCTAAAGTTAAAAAAATTGGTGTGCATTCTACATTGAGAAGTCAGCAAAGCATGCAAACCATTTTCTATACATATACATATTATGTATGTATAATGCGCAGTATCACAAAAACTTTTCAATTATTGTAATCGATTTTGAGCACCCGTTAAGAGAGTGCTTAAGGACAGTTAGAATTGTTACGCGGCTTTCAGTAAAAATTGTTAATTTGAACTTTACACTCTAAAAAGTGCATGTAAAACTACTACAGAAAAGTGTTTATTTTTCAACCAAAATCTGTTCAAGTATACGCACAAGATGTTCAAGATTTGATTTTGAACATGAGTTGTTTAAAATATACACATAAATATACACATGAAATGTTTAAAATTACAAACATTTTGAAAAGAAATTCATAAATTGCATTTAACATAAAATTTACAAAGAACTCAAACATTTTCAACCGGCTTCAAAAAAGGGGAGGTTATCAATTCTTCGGAGTATTTTTTCTTCTTTTATGTATGCCCCCGCATAACTTTTGACCACGTGAACCGATTCCAATAATTCTTTTTTTTACCGGAAAGATGGTAACTTAAGGGTCGTCCCGTAATTTGGTTTACATCCGATCATCAAATCATGAAAAAATTAACGGTACTCCTAAATTTGTATATGAGAATTGAAGTCGATTTTGCTTTTTGCTTAAAAATTACTTGTTTAAGAAAAAGTTCTATAAACACAAGATGCACTCAACTTTCAAAAGTAATACAAAATTTTACAAAAGAATTCTAATATAAATAAATTAAATAATTTCATGAAATTTTTACACTTTTATGTTCATTTTCGTCGATTTCTGGTTTCTCATTTTTTTAATACTTCGAATACCGAAAATTTAACTGAACTTGTATTTTTATCATGTAGCTCATTTTGGTGGAACGAATTCGAAGTAAGCAAATTAAATCTTCGAATGCAAGTACATATCAGTGGGGAGTTGAAGCCCAAAACCCACCCCTTGTGTGCGCTAATGCTAAGTGCCCATATTTACTCAACTTTAAACACTTTGTGTGTAGTTTTTCTCTACGTGACAAATTTGGTATGTAAAAGTAAACAGACAGTGTTTAATTTTGCACACAAAAGAAGAGGAAACTGGTTACCTCTCTTTATATGCGTAAATTTAAACAAAAATTTGTTAGAGGAAATTTTAAACATTTTATGTGTAAACTGTGAAATTGTGAAAATAAATGTTTAGAACTCAAAAAACAAATTTGAAATTTGTTCTACGCCACACATATGATAAGTAAAAGTAAGCAAGCAGTGTTTAATTTAATTAACACGGTGTATAAATTTGCATTCATT
>NW_023458568.1:17065474-17067026 GCF_013731165.1 Rhagoletis pomonella | reverse complement strand
CATGAAACTCGGCTTAGTGCGTCTACATGTTTCATTCTGCTTCCACTTCGATGTTCAATACTATAATCGTAGTCCCGTAATAACAATGCCCAACGAGAAACTCTTGGTGGAACCTCCCGCTTCCGCAATGTCAACGCAAAAGCATTACAGTCCGTAATGACATTGAACTTAATGTCAAATAAATAAGTTCTCCGTTTCTTAACGGTCTCTACTACCGCTAATGCTTCCAAGTCGTAAGATTGAAACCGTTCCTCATTTGGCGTAGTTCTCCTACTCATATATTGAATACGATGGAGCTCTTGGTCCTCAACATCCTTCTGCAACATAACAGCTCCATAGCCGTACATCCATGCATCGGTGTGCACTTCTGTGATTGCCTTTGGGTTATACAATTTTAGCACATACGCAGTTATAAGTGCTGTCTTTAGTTGCTGAAATGCCACCAGCTGTCCGTCCTGCAAAATAAACTTACTATCCTTGCGCAAAAAATCTGACAATGGTTTCGCTACTACATACCCTTCTACAAATCTCCTAAAGTATGAAGTTAAGCCGAGAATACGTTTAACAATTTCTTATCCGTGGGAAGGGGAAAATTGTTAACTGCACCAATCTTCCCTTCCGACGGCCGTATTGTACCATTTTTGACTACATACCCTTAGAAATCGACCCTTCGTTTCAAAAATTTACACTTGCTCCACTTTATGCGTAAAGTGTTATTTGCGGCAACTTGCAGTACACTTTATAACTTTCGTATACCCTCTACTTCATCCTTATCGTTAATTATAAGGTCGTCCATATAAGTTATTATGGTATCATCTGTAATGACTTCTCTAAATACGGCAGCAAATATTTGGGCTATTGTGAACACCTGATCTATGGTGGATTTTCCAGGTCTAAAGCCAAACCAGTTCGTTGACGGTGCGCTTCAGCTTTTCGCACAATACACTCAATAAGACCTTATAACGTATGCGTAGAAGGCTGATTCCGCGGTAGTTGTCGCGTATGGCGGGGTCGCCTTTCTTGTGACCATATTCTGCAAAAGAGGTGATGAATGCACCTCATCAGCTCCTCGTCGCCGTACTTGAATAGCTCGGCTGGCAGGCCGTCAGCTCCAGCAGCTTTGTTGTTTTTCAGTCGCGTAATCGCTATTCGTACCTCGTCATCGTCAGGCGGTGGGACAGCTAATCCGTCATCATCGACTGGGGACTCGCGTTCGTCTTCTTCACTACTTTCAGCGCTGCTACCATTCACTAGGTTGTAAAAGTTTTCCCTCCACAATTTAAGTACATTCTGGACATCGGTCACTAGGTCGCCATTGTTGTTCTTATAGGAGTTCGCCCCGGTCTTGAAACCTTTCGAAAGTCGCTTAACCCCCTGGTAGAATTTTCGGGCGCTCTTCCTGTCGGTCAGCATCTCAAGCTCTTCGCACTCACGTATTTCGGCCTCTCTCTTCTTATTGCGGCAAATACGTCTCGCTTCCTTCTTCAGTTCCCTATAACGGTCCCACATGGCTCGCGTTGCGCCTGATCGTAGCGTGGCCATATAGGCGGCG
>NW_023458568.1:17055592-17065374 GCF_013731165.1 Rhagoletis pomonella | reverse complement strand
AGAGCATAGGTCACTTAAATCAAAATTAAAATTGATTGGTGAAACCGAAAATTCGAAAATTAAAGTTAATTTCCACTTAAATAGTTTGGTGAAACTGGCTGTTACGAAACCTTTGATGACTTTTTTAAAACTCCTCCATGAAATAATTATTATTCTGGGTCTCTGATACAAAGGTAGCGTGCGCGACGAAGTGAGTTGGTAACAAGTAATTTTTAGCAAAAAAAAAACCGACTTCAACTCCCATATAAAAAAAAATATATATATATATATCTCATGATCCACTGATCGGATCTCAACCAGATTAGTATGGGACCACCTCTGAGACACTACCTTTCCGATGCAAAAAGAATCGAAATCGGTTGACGTGGTCCAAAGTTATGCGGTAACATACATAAAAAAAAAAAAAAAAAAAATATTCCGACGAACTGATAACCTCCTCCTTTTTTGGAAATCAGTTAAAAAGCTTGAAGCAGCAGTAGCAGCGGTCGTGCGGGTAGTGCAGTGGCATTTTGTCACTAGTGAGAAAGAGAAAAATCTGTGCAAGGAGACAGCGCAGTAGCATCAACAGCAAAGTGGTGAGAATAAAATCAACGAAATCGGTCGTGAACGGTCGACGAAGTGAGTTGGTAAAAGGTGCAATCCCGTATTCCTCGGACTAACAGCCAGTTTCACCAAACTTTTTAAGTGGAAATTAACTTTAATTTAATTTTTTATTTAATTCTCATTTAAATTATTTTCAGTTTCAATAAGCTATTTATTTAAGTGAGTAAAAAGTGGTTGTAAAACAGACTAGGCAAGCAAAAGCTTTCATTTGTATTGAGAGCTTTTGAAAGCTTTGGCACGCTGTGTTGTAATAGCAGGGCTGGTATACAAGTAAGCAGCAGATACACAATGGTCAGGTGATTAAACGTGTAACACCTCTGAGTGTGGTTATTCTGATTTAATTTTTATTTAAGTGAAGAGCATAGGTCACTTAAATCAAAATTAAAATTGATTGGTGAAACCAAAAATTCGAAAATTAAAGTAATTTTCACTTAAATAATTTGGTGAAACTGGCTGTAAAACTAGTAAAACTGTCAAAAAATAAAAATTCGCTCAGAGCGAGAGAGTAACATTGAAAAGTACGGGATCGCTTTCTAGTAAAAAATAGTAACTTCTGTCAACTTCAACATAACCTCCAAATTTTGGTTGTAAATTTTTGCTTATTTTCTATGTAAACACACTCAGCTCACACATGTAAATAACCAGAAATACTTTCAAATTCATTAGAATCCACTTGAACAAGTAATTATGTAAATACTTTTCAATATGAATTAGCAGAGTGCACTTTTCTTTTGTTTACAATTTGGTTGCCAAACACACACTCTTTTTTCTCCTCTCAATAGTCAGTAAAATCCGACTGATTCTGACTAGCCCGGACTCGTACGGGATCGCAACTAAAATATATACGTAGCAGCAGCGGTTGTGTGGCAAAGCAGTGCACACTGGTGAATATATGTATATGTACATAGCAGAGGCAGAATAGGCTGTGCGAGCGGTTAAGTGCATTCACGCAGGACGAAACAATTTGAATAAACTAGCGAATGAAGGCGAGTAAAAGCATAAACAGACGGCAGCGTTGATCCGGATCAACTCGTTAATTCGGAATTATCTCGAGAATTAACTGCAGTTGATCCGTATTAAGTTTATATGTCCATGCTAATCCATGCTTTCCCTGTATTCTACGCTCTCTGAGTTTTGGTCAGTGTTGTCATCGAAAATTCCCTTGATCCGCGTAAAGTTTGGGAATAATGAAGTATTTGAATTAAATTATTTTTATTCGTGTTAACTTTTACAATCAACTGGAAGTACTTTAAAATGTAATTGCTTATTTAAATTCGTAATCTAAATTGAAGAAACAAAAAACCCCCACACTATATATGTAAAATATGGTATTTGAAGATATATTTATGTAAACAATAATGGATAAGGAAACAATTTTGAGGCTGACTAAAGCTGAATTAACGGATGAGCTAGCAAAGCCAGGATTACAGACCAGTGGACTGAAAAGTGAATTACAGACCAGATTAATTGAACATTTGGGACTGGTTGTCGGCGGTGACGATGACTCGGTCTATGACGAGGCTGATGCGTCTATATGAGGTGTAGTGGGCGAGGTCGGTTCGCAGAGAACTATATTCACGTTAAGGGATATAGATGATTCTCTGGTTTCATTTTGTGGTAGTGGGCACCCAACCATAGAGAACTGGCTCGGAATTTTTGAAGAAAACGCGTTAGCTGTAAATTGGAATAATTTACAAAAGTTTATTTATTCGAAGCAGCTGCTTAAAGGTGCAGCGAAGATTTTTGTACGAAGCCAGTGTGGTATAATTAATTGGAAAACACTGAAGCGGGCGTTAATTGACGAATTTGGGATTCAGTTTTCCGCAATTGAAGTGCATAGGCAACTCAGAAATCGTCGTAAACGGCAAGGAGAAGACTTGCGAGAATATTTGTACTCGCTTATGGAAATAGGAAAACCGGTGAATCTCGACGAACGCAGCTTAATATAATATTTTATTGAGGGAATACCTGATACAAAGTAAGGCAAGTGTACTCTTTATCAAGCAAAAACAGTGTGCGAGTTAAAAGAGCAGATGACGATCTACGAGAAAATTAAAAGTGGGAAGCCAACTGCGACGGGGATAAAGATGGAGCCGAAAAAGGGCGTTAATAATGTTTCTACTGATGAGCAAGCAGCGGTACCTAGAAAATGTTTTACATGTGGTGAATCTTCCCATTTGGCAAGGAGTTGTCCACAAAAGCAGAAATGCTTTAAATGCAACCAAATTGGGCATCGTGCCGCACAGTGTCCAGGCGTAAAACCCGTGGTTAAATTAGAGAAAAGCTATGTAAATGCAATGGAAAACAAGGGGTTTCAGAAATCTTGCATGGGGAACAACCTAATTTTTACAGATATTACACTGAAATGTTTTGTTTTCCCTAGTTTTATCGATACGGGATGCGAAATATGCCTTATGAGGTACGATACCTTGCTTATGATAGGAGATATTGAGCTGAGTAAAGATAAACGACAGCTTGTTGGAATTGGAGAAAGCGAACTTACTACGTTAGGCAGCTTTACACACAGTATACTGGTAGATGGATAGGAAATAGAGGTAACTTTCCATGTAACTCGGGAAGCAGATATTCGTTTTGCTGCAGTAATTGGCAGTAGTGTACTGAATCAGGTTGATTTGTTTGTGGCTAAGGACGAAGTTCAGTTCCGGCGCAAAGAAAGAGGGTTGCCTTTGGATGAACAAGCGACAAGTCCAGACCGCACTAAAAAAGTTAACCTTGAAGATCGCAATCAAGACAATAGACTTGCTTTGATAAAGGAGATTGGAGATATTTGTATGATGGCAGGAACAGAAATAAACAGTAAGTCTCAGATAGAGTTAGCATATCTACAGCAAGCCTTAGCAGCTAGGGTTACCGATTGATTAGACATGTACAGTCCAGAAATGGGGGCTAGGTCTCCACTGGAAATGAAAATTTTGTTAACTGACGAACATCCAGTGTATGAGCATCCACGACGGGTACCATTTGCGGATAAACACACAATAGAAGACCAACAGAATGGCTGAGTGAAAAAGTAATCCAACCAAGATGGCAGCAAACGATTGTAATGCGACTATCGGCGTCTCAATGAGAAAAAAGTTAGGGACCACTTTCCAATGCCCCTCATTGATGACGTGCTCGATAAGCTGCAAGGAGCCAAAGTGTTTACTACGTTGGACTCAAGAAACGGGTTTTCCATGTGCCGGTTGCATTAGATTCTAGAAAATACACGTCTTTTGTCACACATAACGGCCAGTATGAATTTCTATACTTGCCCTTTGGGATTTCAAACTCCCCTGCGGTGTTTACGAGATTCATTGCTGCCGTATTTAGAAAACTTATTACAGATGGTACCGTAGGAACTTATATGGACGGCCTTATAATCCCCGCTAAGGATGAAGTAGAGGATATACTGCAAGTTGCCGCAAAGAACAATTTACGCATAAAGTGGAGCAATTGTCAATTTTTGAAACAAAGGGTCGATTTCTTAGGGTATGTAGTCGAAAATGGTACAATTCGCCCAACGGAAAGGAAGATAATAAATCGCTACAAGGATTTCTCGGCTTAACTTCCTACTTTAGGAGATTTGTAGAAGTGTATGCAGTAGTAGCGAAACCATTGTCAGACCTTTTGCGCGAGGATAGTAAGTTTATTTTGCAGAACGAACAGCTGGTGTAATTTCAGCAACTAAAGAGAGCACTTATAACTGCGCCTGTGCTAAAATAGTATAACCCAAAGGCAATCACGGAAGTGCACACTGATGCGTGCATGTACGGCTATGGAGCTGTCATGTTGCAGAAGGATGTTGAGGACCAAGAGCTCCATCCTATTCAATATATTTAGGAGAACTAAGCCAAATGAGGAACAGTTTCACTCTTACGAGTTGGAAGCATTAGCGGTAGTAGAGTCCGTTAAGAAATGGAGAACTTATTTATTAGGTATTAAGTTCAAAATCGTTACGGACTGTAATGCTTTTGCGTTGACATTGCGGGAGCGGGAGGTTCCACCAAGAGTTGGCATTGTTGTTACAGCATTACAGTCAGGCCAGTATGAAGATTTTTACGTCAGTAGGGATGTTTTTTTTTACAGATCCCGTTAAGGAGTTAATCGTGGTTCCTACATTGATGGAAGAAGAAATAATACGTTCAGCTCATGGACAGGGACATTTCTCAGTCGTAAAAACTATGGAGGCTGTGGAGAAAGCATTTTTCATTCCACAATTGCGCTCTAAAGTAGATAAGGTTATTAAAAGTCGCGTCGAGTGTATTGTCATTGCGAGTAAAAATGGGAAAAAAGAAGGATTTTTATCTCCAATAAATATGAAAGACAAGCCATTGGGGACATATTACGTAGATCACGTAGGCCCAATGGAAACACCAAAAAAGGATACAATTATTTATTTGCGGTAGTAGGCGCCTTCTCCAAATTCATTTGGATCTACTAAACCAAGAATACGGGAGTAGAGGCCGTCGTTGATAGGCTTAAACAGCAAGCGGCAGTGTTCGGAAATCCAAAAAAAAAAACTTTCTGATCGAGGGGCAGCATTTACGTCGGGTCTTTTCAAGCAATATTGCGAAAGTCAAGATATACAACATCTTTTAATTGCTACCGGGGTACCGCGGGGAAACGGTCAGGTGGAGAGAATTCATAAAATCATTGTTCCCTTGATCGCTAAATTTAGTCAAGATAACCCAAACAGTTGGTACAAACACGTTGACAGGGTACAACAGGTGATTAACAACATCCCGCTGAGAAGCACAAGGTGTCACCGTTCAGAACAATAACGGGTATGGAAATGCATATACCACAGTTAGGATACGTGAGGTTCTGAATGAATTGGCAATCGCAGAGTTAGATGAGAGCCCTGATGAGATTCGAAGCGAAGCTTAGCGCAATATACAGGCACTCCAGACAGAAAATCGTAAGACTTTTAATACTAAACGCAAGCCTGAAAGAGAATACGATTCAGATACTTTAGTAGCCGTTAAGCGACACAGTATGGGACAGGTATGAAATTAAGAGCGAAGTATTTAGGACCTTATAAGGTTTTGAGGAAAATGGGCCACGGACGCTATGAAGTGGAAAAGGTTGGGGACCATGCGGCGGGACCCCATCGTACGTGCACTGTAGCGGAGTATAAATATGAAGGCATGGACCTAGTCATCCGAGCCGTATGACAATTCAGAATAGCGGAATGTGGGATCCTGCTAAAATGCAACTCTGCATCAAAACATGGCACGACTAACTGGACGATAGGAAGAACGAAGCTAGGTTAACGGACACTAACGGGGAGTACAATTTGAAAAGTTACAGAGGCAAGAAGGAACGCCACGAGTCATATTTTTATTTCAAAGCTACAACATTTTGTAATAAACAATGTACTTAACTTAAAACTAAAACTACGCTCTAATATTAAAACTATCCTTAAGTCTAATTTAAGTGACAAATGCAAACTTTATTGGAACAAGTAATTTTTAGAAAAAAAAAACCGACTTCAACTCCCATATAAAAAAAATACATATATATATATATCTCATGATCCACTGATCGGATCTCAACCAGATTAGTATGGTACCACCTCTGAGACACTACCTTTCCGATGCAAAATCGAAATCGGTTGACGTGGTCCAAAGTTATGCGGTAACATACATAAAAAAAAAATAAAAAAAAATCCGACGAACTGATAACCTCCTCCTTTTTTGGAAGTCGGTTAAAAATAAATGTGAAGTGAATTAAACTGGCCTGTACCACTTCAATTGTGGAATATCTGACGAATCCCACATCTATGCAGACATTTTCAGGTACACTTCCTAAAAAAACGCAGTTTTAAGCCATTAATAATGGAAAAATGAGGCATCTTCTTTGAATTCGGTACTAAAACCGGACATAGCAGTTCATTAGCATTTTTTAGTAATTTTAATATTATCTTATCAAAAATTTATTAAAACATATTAAAGAGATTTGACCATTTATCTAAATATTATTTAATTTTAATTATTTGTTTATAAATAGTTTATACTTTAACCAAAACCGTATAAATCCAAGATCCAATCTTTGTGCAACATTAAAAAATCAACAAACTTTTCAAAATATTTGAAGTTTTTTAATTAAATTTCCTAGAAATATATTAAGTATACAGTTTTGTAACCCATTCAATTTTAATGTAACAAAGTGCAATGCATACCACTTACCGTTGATTTTTAAGAGATGTTGAAGGTGTTAATCATTTTCCCCATATAAAAAAATCGTCGAACATATTTCATATGGAAGAAAATTACTGACATCGTTAAAAAGATTGCCAAAAATCAACGGTAAATCCTAGCTACTTTAAACCTAAATTGTATTACATATAATAAAATTGAATGGTGTACAAAACTGCATACTCAAAATATTTCACAAAAATTTAAATACAAAGCTCGACATTTTTATGAAAGTTTTCTGATTTTTTTTAATGTTGTATAAAGATTTAAACTCGGATTTATACAGTTTTCGTTAAAGAATAAAAATTAAAAAATAATAACATAAATACCCAATCATGTCCAATTTGAGAGTTTCGTAGTTATGATAAGCACTATACATATATTTAAGAAAATATCATGTTTTAATTAAAGAAGTTATTGCTTCTATATGAAGCTGATTTCGACATTTTGTTTTAAGATTAATATCGAAATTTTTTTCAAACTTTTCCTAGGAATGGAAAGCTGATAGCACACCTTGTGCTATGTGTTATGTGCTATGTTACAATAGTTCGTTCAAGACATTTTAAACACTTTTTCAAAACTTATAAAGGCGAATTGCAAAAGGTTAAACAAAAAGAGAATGCAAAAATTTCCCGCTGTGATTTTTCAAAATTTACATATATTTAGTACTAGCTTATACCCGCGGGTTTCACCCCACGTTTTTATACAAATACACTGAGAAAAAGGATTAGTTTCGACAACTAAAGATATTTAGTTCCCGAATTTTGACAATATTTGGGAACTGTGACCAAGGATTGGGAACTATTACCATGGGTTGGTAATTATAACTAAATATATTAAAGCTTCTAATATTCATCTAGGTTGTACCAAATCGTTAATTTAGTTGAAGGGTTTGGTAAATACTACTGTTTTTTTGAAGCATATTTCTACAAATTCCATTCAACTTAAAGTATGGTTCATTAAAGGATGCCATTAAGCTCTGCTAATACAGATAAGCTTTCTTTCAACACATGGATTAGTCATAGTTACCAAATCTTAGTTGATCGATTTGGTTTGAGAGCGGAATATATTCATGCTTATGAGCACCCCCTAAATAATGATCAGCGCTCTCTGAGCTCATGTGTGTTTCACATACGAAGAGCGCCAGCTAAGCAATGCACACAGTCCCACTTATTGAATCGTTTGAATGCGCTAGTATGCCGACCATTGCATAAAAACGATTCAATGAATGAGACTGTGTGCGTGGAAATCATTGCTCCGCTACCGCTGTTCGTATACGGGTGAAACACGCGTGTGGTTACGGAGCGCTCAGTAAGCTATGGCATGTCGATCACTGCGCTGGGTAGAGAAAGAAAAGTGTGTGCTATGACATGCCCAGGCTTGTTTGTCTCAGTTTCAGTTTTGCCATCGCCGCGAGTTGTTTCGGTGCGGGTATGGTTATTTAAAAATATAAAGTTTGATGCCAACCGGCGTTTCTCAGTGGATATATAATTCATGTGAATTATAATTAGAAAGTATCTATTTAGCCAAGGAAAAAGCAAAGCAGTATACTTAAACCAGCACTTCCAGCAGATATTGACCTGGGTTTTCGCACGACTATTCCTGTTTAATCGTTTCTTTTTAGGAAATTCTTACCACCATATACATATGTATTATTTACACTAGTAACTATTTATGTAAATATGTTTGTATTTTTTATGCTTAATATATGCAAATAAAAGAAGTAAATACAACAACCATCGAGTAAATTTTTATTTGTGTCAAACTGAAACTTTTTTCCAATAATAAACGGTTAGCTGATTCACGTCTACGGCAAGTTCATAAAATTAATTGAAAACTTGTATCAACCAAAGCATGGTTTATATTTGCTCAACAATGATTTTATTCAACTAACAATATTGTCCACTCAAGGTAGTCGTTTTGTAATTATTAACAAATATACATTTGTCCCAACTAGAAGGCTCAAGTAAATTGCAGACTTTCGTGAACTAGATATTTATTTCGCCATATCCAACTAAACCAAATCTTGGTTATTATAACTAAACCTTTTTCAGAGTGTATGAAAAAATAATTTAGTGATGTTAGATTTTATTTCTGTGCCCATTTCGTTATAGCTCGTTATTTTTTAAGCGAGTTAAGGTATTTAGGCCGTTTAAAACTATAAAATTATAAAATCTCGTCTGCGAGCTAGGCATACGAAACATATCAATCCTTCAATACAAAACATATACGAAATACGAAACAATACGAAACATATCACTTCTCATTACTGTAGCAAATGCCTCAAGAGAGCTTTAGATTATAAGGCCGAACCCAGCTCTCCCTTTTCCATTTAATGAAATTTATTCTGTCAGTACGGCACTTATAAAATAAATCTCCATAACAAATTTAAAATACTTATTAGGTATTAAGAAGTTTTTAGTATGTATGGGAGGCGACATGCCTCCTTTTTTAATAACTCACATTTTTTCCATGAGCAATTGATACATTTTGCATACACAACTCCATACCAAGTTCCAGTATTCTTCCACAAACACTTCCTGGGATATGTGGCAAGAAAAAGTAAATTTGTACTGGAAGTGCCACGCCCCTTTTTCTTATAACCCTAATATTCTTCCATGAATTTAGAATTGATTTTACATACCCCAGTACCAAGTCCCAGTACTCTACCATGAACACCTTTAGAGATAAGCAGTATAAAACAGTAAATTTGTACGGGAGGAACCATGTCCCCTTTTCGAATAACGCAAATTTTTCTCCATGAGTATGGAATTAATTTTGTATACACATCTCGGTGCCAAGTTCCAGTCCTCTGCAATTAACACCTCCAGAGATATGCAGCATAGAAAAATCAATTTGCATGAGAGTTGCCACACCATCTTTTCCAATAACTCTCATTTTTCTCCATGAGAATGGTATTAGTTTCACATACATACATACATACGTATTTCCATACCAATATAATATGTTATTAGTGTTTTT
>NW_023458568.1:17046116-17055492 GCF_013731165.1 Rhagoletis pomonella | reverse complement strand
ATAAGATTTTTTCGAATAGATCGGTCCCTGGTCCACCTACCGGAAAAAGTACATTTTTTTTAGCCTAAAACATGGTGGTTGCTGAAAACTATTTATATACAAAATTTCATTAAAATCGGACCAGCCGTTCGCGAGATTACAAAAAAAAGGGAATTCTCTTTACATAATTAGTATAGATATGTAGTGTAATTTGAAGTAGAAATAAATATGCACTTACTTGGTGATGCAGATCCCCCGCAGCGTCGAAGGCCTCCTCCGCAACGATGATGAACATGCACGTACTTTTTAGAAATTTAAGATCCTAAATATAATACTAGCCATGATTATGTATATCTTTACTTCTAAATAACTAAGTCTGAATTTCGAAAGTTGTCACCAGTTTTTGTACACTGACTGTACCGAAATGAAAAGTCTGGAGATGATATTTACTTAACTCCACCCAATAACAATACAAGCTGGCGCTCACCCAAGAATGGGAAAAAGTAAGAAAGAGTACAAAAGTGCTGACAAGTCACCTTAGATTAGGGATGCACAGCAGAGGTGCACGCAGTCGACGTCGCGGGCAAACTGCGCGCACGCGAGCGGGCTTGGCGAGGTGAAGTGAGCTTTACGGAGGTGGCATCGTATACATATTAACCACTACACACTTATTTTCAAGTAAAAATTTCTGTATGTATGTGTACTGTTGCGACAACTGAGCCAGTGTGGCATCAGGCCACCAGAAAAAGCCAATTTTTCCAAAACAAAAGCGCCAAGTTTTTATTATCATGTTTAATAATTTTTTTGATTCAGTAAAAAGTGTATATACATATCTATTTCCTCACGTTTTTATTAATAATTTAATTTCAATACATTTATAACAACGCAAAACATATTTAATTTACCTATTCCTCACATTTTATTCAGTAAATGAATTTCATCTTAATGTAGAATATTAGTGTATAGTGTATACATACATACATATGTACCTATGTATGCATTCGGTGTGCTTCAATTAAAAAAGCATCACTAAATACCGCACCAAGCATTGAATTCCAATTATTTTGGCTTTTTGGTTTCACAAAAGCACTAAATTTAGTGCAAAATGCACGACCTTGGCAACAGTGAGCTGAGCACATCAATGCTCAAACAGTGATGCCAGACCAAGTATTGAGTAAATGCGCTATGTATATTTTTCTTTTAAAGCAAAAGTTCTAATTGGCGAGGGTATTGATTTTTGGTTCTTACATAGAACACTGATAAGATTCACAAACTTATCTTAGGACTTAATTAAAATAATCAACATTATTTGTAGACGAATATATTTGTGTTCGTATGAAATAGTAGCTTATGTCGGGAGGCTGGCTTTAGTAAAATGTACCATTTCCTATATTCTTTAAACCACAAGGATTTTTTTTATGAAACTTTATACGAATATTGACTTGCTAGCATCGCCATTAACATTACCGTCTTTTACGTTTATTTTCCAAGAGCTCTTCAACGACTCGGCGCCAGTGAGTCTTTCGCAATCGTATGCTGCGAATGGTTCATTATACTAAAGCCAGTCTTATGACATAAGCTACTATTCTATACGAACACAGATATGTATACTTCCTAATAGGCTTGTAAAATGCCCAATACCCAAATCCCCCGCATGAGTTATTATCGGTAAAAAATTGGGTATGCTCAAATCTGGCATCGCTGCAGCTAGTACAGCGCCAGTGAAACAGTGTTGATATTTTAAGTACAATTGTACTTTTTTCAGTACAATTAATTTTAGTATGTACAAAAGTACAATTGCCGATTTTAAGAACAATTTCAACATCAAAAATACTTTTTGTACCAAACGCTCAAATGCTTCTAGCACTTTGATTCTTAATCCGTTTACATTTAAGTAAATGGATATACCTATATTTCATATTTGCTACAAAACGAAATTATGAGTTGTAATTTTGAATGTAAACGTGATTGTGAACACTAATATTAGTGATGTGCGTTATGGTGATTGCGATTTCTTATCACCGGCGGGTGAAATATCCCTCATCGCTATTTATTTTGAAGAAATCTTTGGAAATGCAATTTACCTAATGGCGATCCTGCAGAAATAGAAGTAATTGAGCAATTCGGGGGTTGAAAGTAAAAAAATGTATGAAAATTCCATACGTTGAAATTATAAATTTCCCTTGAGGATTTCCATTTTATCGATAGTGATCTCATTTTATGTTCATTCCCTGCAAAAAATGCGACTAATCCGGGATGACTCCGGGAGCAATCGCAGAGGAACATGGGACTAATACCACTTTTGATCTCTTTATATGGAATGAACTGTTCGCTTTTGTTCGAGCATGTCCTATGAAGAGACTAATTGTTCACCTTTATACCCGAACGGGTATAAAATGCGACTAGTCACTTTTAAAAAATAAAAATAAAAATTTACGCCAGCTGCGATTCGAACCTTGGTTCTCAGTTTTATTAGGCGAATACTCTCTCTGTGTGCCAACTCCGCACATGAAATTTCATTGACTAAGAGCGTATATATCATTAAATCGTTAATAGTACCCGTTAGAGATGAGTTGGGGACTAATTGATCTCCAATTATACCCATAAGGGATGAGTCGAGACTAATTGACCTCCATTAGTACCCGTATGAGACTAGTTGCGACTAATTAATGCCCAATTGTACCCGATTGAGAGTAATCTCGGATTACTCTCATTTGAGATTAGTCGCACAATTTTTTGCAGGGTTAATATGAACTGACCTATATAGTGTATTAATGTTTTATCATCATTGTCTTCATCTTTGACAAAATTACACGGTCACCCGGTATTTATTTTATTTTTTTAAATAATTTTAATAATTTTTTTTTATAAAATTGTAGCTCATTATCAAACAAAAACCTTGCAAATAAATCGAAACTTGAAAGAATGAAAAAAATCAACAAAGTTTCATCAAATTTTCACAGTTTTTGTTCAGAATTTTTAGACATGTTTTGGGTTAACAATTTTGTAGCCCATTCATTCTAGTATAATAATGTGCAAGTTTGAAGTGTCTAGAAAATACCTTTGATTTTTTGAATTTTTCTGTTTGCGGTGTTGCGCACTTTCTTCCATATAACGAACGTTCGAATTTTATGTTATATGGATGAATGTGCGTGTAGCGTTGTTGTTTTTTAGTCCAATATTTTAAATTAAGCTTTATTTTATAGTTTTTCTTAGACAATGATAAATGATGTACACAAATTTCAGTATGGAAAAAAAGTGCAACACCTTCAACGAAAAAAGTTCTCAAAAATCTACGCGTATTGAATGTACTATCTCGATCATTTAAACATCTCGGACTCGCCCACCACTAAAAATGATTATTTAACTCTAAAGTATATATGTCATTTATTTAATATTTGCTTTACAGATGAAATTTCGAAAAATTTGTTTAAACAAAAATGTTAAGCGCATATGCAGAATGTGGAAACGAGATTCTTCTGCTTGCGTTTCTATGTTTATATCATTTATCAGTTTAAGCACATACGATTAAATGTAAAAAAAATATTTTTAATTGCGGATCCGAAAGAAATGTTTATTAGTTGCATTGAGTTACGCAAAAATAGTGCCGAAAATCAATCGATTGTGCTAAAGGTGCCGGCTGCTTCCGAAATGGCCGAAAATGGCACAATGCACACTCATTTTCTATCACTGTCACACATACAATCTCACTATTCTGTTGACTTCGTTTTCCCCTTCCGATAACTTTTTGCTTCTGCGCTAACCCAGCAGCGCTGTGCAAAGCTTTGCACGCGCAGTCGCCCGCGACACATATGTGCTGATTTGGGTAACCCTACCTTAGATGATGCGGTAGATCAGGTTGACGCGAGCTGATCGTTAATGATCACTAACCTAATTCTCCAATACTCGAATGTATGTATGTAGGAAATGTATGCACATCAGGGATTGGCATTGGTTGATCGTCAACTGTTCATACTCATTCAATACCGCTGCTTCGTATGACTGAGCAGCGGCGTTGGCTTAGTAGTATCGATACCTAAACGAAATTAGAGGATGACTGAACACGAGCGCATTGCGTGCTCTCTTGCAAATACAGCCACCACAAGTGAATTGATATTGTGATATTGTGATATTGACTTCGGCAAATCTGTACTCTGAATGATCGTGCACGAAACCAGCAAACGTGGCAGTTGAACGGCTCCGAAAACATGAGAGTCATCATTTGTTGCAGAAGTCGTTTGACTTGTTGCTGCAAATCATCTGACTTGTTGCTGAAAGCCATTTGACTTGTTGCTGAAAATCATCTGACTTGTTGCTGAAAATCATCTGACTTGTTGCTGAAATGACGACGAATGTGGTAAAGGGTAATTTATCGTCTCGTATGCATGTATGTATGTATTTATAGCGCGTCTACCATTCAATTGCATTGCTCACTGCTGGCTAGTTGTGAATATGCATACGTACGTAAGTATGTATGTATGTACATATCAATGCTTCATTTCAAACAAGCAAGTGTCTTTGAATGTTTTTGAACTACAGTATCATCACTTCGGCAACACGTCAAACGCGCCTTCAGCAACAAACCAAAGGCGGCGGTTTGACTTCTGCAACAAATCAAGTGAGCTAACTGCGGCATCTTGCCTTCGCCAGTCTTTCACATAAGCTGTCATGCTTTCGGCAACCGTCCAAAGCAGTATCGTGCTTTTGGCAGTCGATCAAATACGGCGGTTGCTGGTTTCGTGCACGATCATTCGGAGTACAGATTTGCCGAAGTCAATATCAGTATGAGCTGTTATAAGCATCGTTCACTTGTGGTGGCTGTATTTGCAAGACAGCACGCTTTGCGGTGGTGTTCGTTCATCCTCCGTTTTTAACGTGAGTAGGCTTAAAGTCACAAAAACAGCACCCTTTGCCAATCCCTGATGCACATGCATTCCTCAAGTAAGAAACATGAATCGAGAAATAATATGTTACGAAAAAAAATTATAATATTGAAGGTAAAAGTAAGTTTGGCGACAAGAGCATGAAGAAAATCCAGGCGTATTATTATGTCTAATTCAATGATAGTTTAATCTTTTTTTCTCTTAAAGCGAACATTTTTTTTAAGAATCTGCAGGTGTGCTAAATGTACGAATTATGGGTAAGTATTTGGAGTTATGTATAATGCATAATGGTTTTAAATTCCTTTATATTTTAGGGTAAAAAAATACTAAATTAGTGCTTAGTGGCAGAACGTGAATTTCCACATGGTACCTCCTGCTGATTATTCGTTAAAGTTTGGAGTGGTTAACTCTAATTAACTCATGCCGTCCAATACCACTCAACCCTTGCCAGGGACGGACCCAGCAGCAATTCTTGGGGGAGGGGGCGAAATTTTCAACATATATCGTATACATAAATTTAAAAATCACCGCTGTTTAAAATTTTTAGAGTTTTGTTAGTTTTTAATTTCTTGAAGTTTCCCATTTTTAATAACTTGAAACTTAAAATTCCAAAATTTTCTAAACTTTCAAAACTTTGTGAATTTGAGAAATTTTAGTAAACTCCAATAATTCAATATAATGATGAATACTAGATTTCTAGAAATTTTTTATTTTTAAAAAATTTTGAGAATTGTAGGAATTCTAACAAATTTTTTCTAAGTAAAAGTGTCGAATATACAAAATTGATCAAACGAAATTAAGAGTTTTCGAATGTTGAAAACATTTTCATATTTCGTCTTTTTTGAAAATTTAAAAAATTTTCGTAATTCTTGAAGATTAAAAAAATGTTTGGACGTTGATGTTTTTCAAAATTTTCAAAGAATTTAAAATTCTCAAACTTTGTTATATCAATACAAAATTTTGAAATGTCCAGAAAAGTGGAACAATTTTGGAATTTTTCAAAAATGTTAATATCTTTTAGAATTCTAAGAATTTTCTATTTTTTACACACAAGTACATGAACATAAGAATTTTTCGACAATTTGTGATGTTTCACATTTTTACATTTTAGGATGGATTTTAGGATAAATAAAATTCTCAAAATTTTGGAAAACATAGAAAATTTCTAAAATCTCAATAATTTTGTACATTTCAAAATATTCTCATTTTACCAAAATTTCTAGAATCTCCCGGATTTTGATAGTTTTTGAAATTTCGGAAATTATCCTAAAAATAAGAAATCTCAAGAAGTTTAATAATATTAAAAAATTCAAAATTTTGGAATTTTCGTTGTTTTCTGAACCTGCGAAAATATTCAAACTTGCTATGACTTTCAACTGTGTAAAATAATACAAATTCGAAAATATAACAAAAACAGTAAAAATTGAAAATTAACTATATAATTTAAAAATTTTGAAAATTTACTGAATTCGAAAAACTGATAGGCCTACTTAAATAACATAATACTTCGAGCTTAACATACAGCTAAAATTTCAAACTCAAGTGAAATTTGACACACTTTTTCTATGAACTAAAATTTTCAAAAGCATCCATTCATTAGGTTTGTTCCCCAAGCTTCTCGAAGTTACTTCGAGTTACATATACGCGCTCCGCAAGTAAGTTTTCGAGTTTCTTTGATATACGCTCACAGTTTGAACTTTGCTCGAGTTTTTCTACATGTAGCTTGTGGGACAAACCTGTTATATATTCTTGTAATGATATTTCACGACATTCAGTTGAATGTTATGAAAACACATGTTACACCGTCTTGGTGGGGAAATTTCCCCTACCTTTGTCCGCCACTGACCCTTGGTGCGCAAAAGTTTTAGACAAAATAATACCGAATCGACTATGGTGGCTTATCACAACGGATAAGCTGATCAATAGTGAACCTACTTCAACGTGTCTAAAGCACAACGCACACACTGTTGCAAAGGCGCAACACTATAAAACACGGGAGTAGCAGGTACGCAGCACAGCAGCATAGTCCACAAAATCTGCAAATAAATGGTTTTGAAATAACAAAGAGCTGGTTCCAACTTACTTCAAAATATCTGCAGGATGATGCACACGATTAAATTCGGCCGCAGCTGCAGTTCACCAGAGAAGGCTGCAAATGGAATGGTTCATCCATAAAGTCAAAATAATATGTTGTAACTTACGTGTATTAGCTCTTATAGCCCAGTTATGCATACTTAGCTTTGCATGAGAGTTGTCACATAAGAATCTGTTAAATGGGCTTTGCGTGTAAGATGTTACCCAACGCATGGCACTTAACATGTAGAATTCTGTTGGGTTTTGATATAATAGCCCAGTTATGCATACTTGCACTGCTATACCAATTTATACGTAAAAATCAAAACCCAACAGAATTCTACATGTTAAGTGCTATACGTTGGGTAACATCTTACACGCAAAGCCCATTTAACAGATTCTTATGAAGTATATGGGACCACCTCTGAGACACTACCTTTCCGATGCAAAAAGAGGTATCGAAATCGGTTGACGTGGTCCAAAGTTATGCGGTAACATACATAAAAAAAAAAAAAAAAAAAAAAATATTCTGACGAACTGATACCCTCCTCCTTTTTTGGAAGTCGGTTAAAAATATAACGACAATGTCATTGGAGTATATTAGGAGTAGTTTTGCGCTACTCTGATGTAATGCAGAGATGGAGTATATGGTCCTGCCCTAGGACATCGCAATGTTAATTGGACCATATTTTTTATATGAATTGTGGTTAATTTTGGAGTACTCCTTGATCCTTCGGGAGTACTCTTTACATGTATGCATGGAGTAGTCGCGATTTTTGCAGGGTAGTCTATAGATATATGCTCATTAAAAAAAAACCTAATCATATTTAAAGTACATCCATCTTTTATATTCATGTTTTAAATAAAATTAAAAAAAAAACTACGAGTGAATGATGTAACTTTTTATAGGTACAATCTGTCTCATTTACGTACATTTGTTTTATGGTATTTGGTACAATCTGAAATTTCCATTTTTCATCCCTGCAACGTATAACACCTTTCATTATTGCATCATATTCGGCTATAACTTGGCGTGCAATCAAACAACAGCCTGGGCTTGTGTTGTGGATCGTGTTCAGTTCATACCCTGCAGTAAAATTTAGAGACAGTCTGACAAAGCGCTAGTTCCGAACTACATATCACAGAACTATCTCTGAACTAGTGCAAAAGGAATGCAGAGCGGGACAGATGAAACTTGCGGTATATATGTGCAAATGCTCACTACTCGTACAATACGAAAGTAGCTCAGCGAGAAGACCTCCGACTTAACCATAGTTGGTCGCGAGTTCAAATCGCGGTGGAGGCAGTTGTGAGTTTTAAAATTTAATGAATTTAAATTATTGCGTGCAGCTTACCACAATATTTTTATTTTTTTTTAATAAAATATGTAACAAAAACGGAATCTGTAAAAGAAAAGAAAAAACGAAAAAAAGATGTCCAAAAATCGAATCGCAAAAACGGTTTCTTATAAAAAAACTTTCCAAAATGGAACCGGTTAAAAACTGGTTGCAAAGTAATGCACTAAGCGACAATTGCCACCGCCAATGACATCGCCGTGTAAAACTGGACAGTTGAAAGCATTGCTTGGGTATTGAGCTAGAACTGGTACTGTCGGCAAAAGGTCTAGTTCTACGCTAGTTCTAGGCTAGTCAGATTTTCTGCAGGGTATGGTTTACACGTATTTTATTTAGACAGGCTGCACGCCGCACACCACAAGCCCTGTATGTGATTACAGCTTAATGCTGTAAATACATAAATGTTGTAAACACATAAAGGGGTAGTGTTGTGTGGCAATAATTTTAATTTTTTAATAAGAGCGTCAAGGCAGGCGAAACAGTTTTGACATTTTTGGTACAGTCGTACTTTTTTGATAAAATATCATTCACAATATACTTTCCTACTATGCAAATCTTTTTAGTACAGTTTTGTGATGAATCTTACTAATATTATAAATGTGAAATTTTGTATGTTTGGATGTTTGGGAAATCATCACGCGGAAAAGACTGAACGGATTTGCATGAAATTTGGTACGCAGATAGCTTATAGGTCAGATTGGTTAATAGCCTATTTTTTAAGAGTTGCCACCTGTTAAAAAAGTTTAATTTATTTAATATGCGGGAAGGACTGAATGGATTTGATGAAAATTTGCACACAGATAGTTTATGACCTAGATTGGAAAATAGGCTACTTTTCTTAAGAGTTGCCACCTGTTAAAAACTGACTGAACGGATTTGCATGAAATTTTGCACACAGATATCTTATGACCTAGGTTAGAAAGTAGGCTACTTTTTTAAGAGATGCCACCTGTTAGAAATTTTTAATTTAACTAATACGCGGAAATGAGTGAACTGATTTGCATGGAAGTTTTCACACATATAGCTTATGAGCTAGGTTGAAATAAATAATATAAAAAAAAACTTTTTAATATACAACGCTTTTAT
>NW_023458568.1:17036687-17046016 GCF_013731165.1 Rhagoletis pomonella | reverse complement strand
AAAAATACCTGACTCTAATTCTTTACTTAAAATAATGCTATCTTCTGTTAAATTTAATTGTATTGGATATATTAATTCAGATCGTTTTTCTATTTTTATGTAGTAATCTCTATTTATTCTAGATTTCATGGGAATTGTAATTTCTGTTTCTTGTAAAGTTAATGAAATCGTGAATGTTTCATAATCAATTTTGCATAAAAATGTTGTGAAAAAACCTCTTCCAATGTCCGTCCGTTGGTATTGGAAAATTATCATCGACTATGTGGAAATTGTGCTTTGCTCCGTTATCATATAAATTAAAATTTAATTCTGTGATTCCAATAGATTTAATTTTTTCATTAGTTATACCAGAAAATGAACATGATTGTAATTTATCAATAAAAAGTTCTTTATTTAATTTACCTAATTTGCATAATGAAATATCAGCCCCTGTATCTATTAAGAATGTTAAACTAGTTTTTGATCCTATGTCTAATTGTATATAATTAGTAGAGTTTTTAGAAATAGAATAAATTTTATTTAATTCTGTTCCGGAGGATGAATGATTAAATTTTGATTGTTCATCTCCGGACCTTCGGAGTTTTCCTGAACCACGTGTACGTTATTTCTATTATTATTATAATTATTATCGTTATTATGATTGTTGTTATTACCATTTTGGTTTCGTCTACCATTATTATTGTTGTTGTTTCTATTGTTGAAACGATTATTATTTTGGTAATTATTATTCCCGTTATTATTATTATGATTTCTATTATTATTATTTCTATGATTGTTATTATTATTTCTTTTATTGTTATGATTCGAATTTCTATTATTGTGATTCGAATTGTTGTTTCTATTATTATTATTATTTCTATTGTTATAATTTTTATTATTGTTATTTTTATTCCGCTTGTATGAATTGTTTCTATTAGAAAAGTATAATATTTGATTTTCATTACTAGCAAAGTCTTTTTCTAGTTCTATTGCTAGTTGTACCGCTTTATTCAAGTCTTTTGGTTTAGAAGCAAAAATTGTAGGCTTAATATCTGCATTAAGACCAATTTTAAATATATTCAATGCATAAGTGTTATTGAGAGAAATAATCGTGTTTTTCTGTGTAGCATTGCATTGTGGTATTTCGTTTATTTGCAGCTCATTCAATTCTGCAATCAATTCTAGAAGCTTTTCTTTATATGTTTGTATTTTCATGTTCTTTTGCAAGAATTTGCTCAAAGTTAGTTGTATTTGTGCTATTGTTTTTGTAGACTTATATCTTGATTGAAGTGAATTTTTAAGACTATTGAAGTCATTAATTTCGCTAGTACTTACAGCAGTTCTAACACTTGATGTTAATTTCACATTAACGACAAAATCTATGAGTAGTATTTTCGCGTCAGTTGTTAAAGAATTGTAAATTATTTCAACGATTTTTAAAAATGATGTTAAATCTTTAAAATTTCCAGAAAATTCTGGTATACTTTTTAATGATAGTTCTATATTGAATGATGCCATTTTGAATGAAGAGTTTGAACTTGAATTCGAATTTTCAGGAGCTAAGTTTGAATTTTCAGGAGGTATGTTTGAATTTTCTGTCTCCTTTTCTAAATCTGACATGCTGTGAGTTGAATCTGTGTCTAATTTTTGTTTTAATAATGTCTTTGCTGCTTCATAATATTTGTAAAATTTCTCTATGAATTCTTTTTTTATTTCCTTACCAGTGCTAAATTCTATAAATTGTTTTTTAACTAGCTCTACCTCTTCTAATTTTAAAATTAATGTGTTGTTAGTATATCCTCTGCTACCTGATTTTCTCAAATTAGTGATAATTCTAGTCAAACGATCTATGAATTGGTCCATTTACAAAACATTTTAATATTTTTTTTTTTTTTTTTTTTTTATATAATTGGATTTAATATTTAATTTTACGTGACATCATTTAAACAATATTGTTGTTTACTTTCTTGTTAACATAACTTTTATAATAACTATTTAATTTTGAAATACATATAATCAAAATTAACACGAAAATTATAGCTGATACCAAAATCCAATGTTCTTTCTCATTGTTATCTTTTGGTTTTTGGTTGTTATTACCTACTTCGTAACCAGCAATTGCAATGAGAATTGCGTTACTCACTTTATTCCACCAACCCATAATTTATTTATTTATTAATATCTTGTTTTTTCTCTTATTCTCTCAATTGATTATAAAACAATTTCTTTTGTGTTCCACAGCTGAGGTCTATTAAACGCCTTAACTCCGCGTTTCTCTGTTTAGCTGCTTCTTTTTGCCGCCCTTCGCCTTTTTTTTAGTTGGTGCTGCTGGCTGTTCCGGACGTTGCTTTCTCGACTGGTTTCTCTCTCGGTATTGCTCGATTGTTATAGGCTGTGGTCCACAATGTTTCGGGATAGGGATGTAATGTGGTGCTTGGATTTCCACGCCCTCAGTGGGATTGTACTCCTCCACTGCAAGTCTATCAACCAAGTCTTTAAAAAGTTTATGGAATTCTTCGTCCATGTATGAAGGATTCTACTAGGATTCCAGTTAGGTAGGGCAGGATCGCCATATAATATGTTATTAGTGTTTTTAGAGTTTGGATAGCTATTGCATTAGCATGAAAGCGCGACTAATGCAATAGGAGCCTTGGTTTGTAAAGCGAGGCTCAAAACTCGGCAGACGAGCAATTAATGCCCCTTTTTGAGTTCAGTAAAATAACAAGACAAGCAAGTTCAAGTATAAAACTGAATCTGAGTTTTTATTATAAATTTTCCAACTTATATACTAATTTACAAATTATCTAGAAATTATCTGACACATCTTGCATTTCATTCATATGTCTAAAATGCCCTATGTAACATGGTGTTCTGCTTTTTGTTCATGTTACAAATGCATTTACTTATCTATTGACCAATCAGTATTTAGTATCGTCATCAATTTTAACGCATTGCATTTCTCCCACTTATGATATCGAAAACAGAAAGAAAGAAATTTGACTTGCTATTGTTTACCTTTTAAGTACGGTCAAGTACCTTAACAATGAACTGTATGTGGAGCAAGTGAAAATACTCATGTTTCACTTCGCTGTATGTCTTTGGGTATATGTATGAAATGTTTGTTTACCATATGTGTCATGATATTTATGTGTGTCATAGTTAATTATGGAAAGCAATATCTTAGGGATTTGTTTTCTTGGTTTTTACAAATGTTTGTTTTTTGGTTTTTTCTTACAAAATTATTGTGTGATGTTTTTGTGGAAAAACTGAAATTACTGTACATCACACCCTTACCCTTAAGATAAAATTTATGAGATTTTGAATAAATTTAAATCTGATTACAAATTAATAGTTTTAATTTTTTTTTTTTGTATAATTAATGTATTGTTTTGTTAAAGTATTATAAATGTAAATGTATCTGGTACGATCTTATTTTATTTGTTTTAAGAATATATATATGTATTTTATTTTTATAAATTTTTAATTATTATTTTTATTCTTTTTTGTACAATTTTAATGAATTATTATGGAATAGTCTTTCTTTACTATTTATTTCTAATATTGAATTACAATTTTGTCTTTCTAGTATTCTATATGGACCAATGTAGGGACTCTGATTTTTCTTTCTACTCTCTAGTTTTACTAGTACTAAGTCTCCTACATCAAAAGAACTTTTTATAATCTTCTTATCATATTTTAGTTTGGATTTTTCTTTTGCTATTTTTATTAAATTTTTAGCGTTATCTAATGCTCTCTTAATCCTAGTCCTAAGTTCGTTAACATAATGTTCTAAATCATAAACTTTAGTATTAGTGCATAATGCGTCTGTAGGCAGAGTTGGTAATTTGCCAAAAATCAACTGGTATGGAGAATAATTGTTATTTACATGAGGTGTGGTATTATACGCAAATGTATAATAGGGTATCCACTTGTCCCATTCTAAATCTTCAACAAAGTTTAACATATATTCATTTAATACTCTGTGATTTCTTTCTAGCGTTCCTATAGATTGATGGTGATATGGTGCTGAAAATGTTTGATCTATTTTTAATAGTTTGCATACTTCATCCATTAATTCGTTTTTGAATTCAGTGCCTCTATCTGATTTTAATACTTTAAAGCAACCATATTTCAAAATAAACTGTTCTACAAGAGTTTTAGCTATATTTTTCGCTTCTTTTGTTTCCATAGGGTATGCTACGACATATTTTGTTAACTCGCACTGCATTGTTAATATATACCTATAATTATTAGAAATTCTTAATGGTCCTACTGTATCTATTTCTATTATTTCGAAACTAGTACTTGAAGTGTTGGTGATATTCATTTCTTCTTTAATATGTTTCGTTTGCTTATTTCTCAAACATTTATCGCAATTTACAACGTAATCTCTAACCATTTTTCTCATATTTTTCCAAACGTATCTTTGTTTGAGTCTTAGTACAGTCTTTCGAATGCCTAAGTGTCCTGATAATGGTGAGTTGTGGAATTATTCAATCAATTTATTTTGTAGTTTTTTATTTTTTATGTACTGCAAGGGTTTATACAAGTTAAAGTTTTTATATTTTTTAGATTTTATTAATCTTTGGTATACCTCATCATAAATTCTTTTCATATATTCTACTGATATCAGTTTAAAAATTTCATCGTCGCTAGCTAATGCGAGATCTTTAATATTCTGCTTATGCATATAGATTATCAGCTTCTCTAGAAACAAAACGTTTTTTGTAAGATCATCACTAATATTCATATGATAGCTATTATCATTATTTATTTTTGTATTTATACCGGTATTAACTTTAAATTTTAATTTGTGCACATTTTTAATTTTTTTGTAATGAAGTACATTCCCATATGTTCGTATATTTTTGTTGTTGGGATATGTCTTTCCCATCTGAGTTGTTTTCAGTTGTTTTACCCTTTGCGTTCATTCCACGCGTAATTGCTAAGATTTTTGTTGGTTTGGTATAATCGTCTTCTATTGGAATCATGTTTTTTAGCATATCAGAATCTATTTTAATTCTAGATAATGCATCAGCATTTGTATTAATTTTTCCTTTTTTGTATACAATTTCAAAATCATAGTCTGATAAATCAATCCGTACTCTAGTTAATTTAGAAGAAGGGTTTTTATGTGTAAAAAGTGAAACAAGAGGTCTGTGGTCAGTTACTACTATAAATCTTCTACCATGTAAATATGGCCTAAAGAATTCAATGCCCCAATGTATAGCAAGTTGTTCTTTTTCTATCACGGGTTTATTAATTTCGTGTTTATTCAAAGTTCTGCTAGCATAGGTTATTGGCAAATCAGTTCCTATTTCTCCCTGTGATAAGATTGCACCTAAAGCATAATTTGAAGCATCTGTCGTTAAAATGAAAGGTTTTTCAAAATCTGGATATTGTAATATTGGTGAACTAATTAATTTTTGTCTTAATATATCAAAAGTTTGTTGACCTATTTTTCCTTTCTTCGTTTGATCATTCAGACATTTTGTTAATTCTGCGAAATTTTTTATGAAACGTCTATAGTAATTACAAAAAGCTACAAATCGTTTTACCTCGTCAGCATCTTGAGGTATTGGATAATTTTGAATTGCTTTGTGTTTTGCTGGGTCTGTTTTAATACCATCTTCTGTTATTAGATGACCTAAATAAACAACTTCTGACTTTAAAAATACACATTTTTTAGCGTTTAATTTTAAACTGTATTTTGATAAACGTTCAAAGACCTGTCTCAGATTGTCATTGTGATGTTTCAAACTACATCCAAAAATGATGATGTCGTCTACATATAAAAATGCTTTACTATCGAGACCTGAAAGTGCTATTGTTAGCATACATTGGAAACTATTTGATGAAATTTTAAGACCAAAAGGTAATCGTTTAAACTGATAGTGACCGTTTGATGTAGAAAATGCAGTTGCTTTTCTTGATTCTTTATCTAAGTTAATTTGATGAAACGAACTTGTCATATCTAGAGTTGAAAAATATTTTGCTCTTCCTAATTTATCTAATACATCTTCAATTCTTGAAAGTGGAAATTTATCATTAACTATTTTCTTATTTAATTGCCTAAAATCTACTACAAGTCGCCATTTCTCTTTGTCTCCATCGCTTTTCTTTGGTACAACAAGTAATGGTGAGTTGTATGGACTGGTTGAATGTTCAATGATATCGTCATCAATTAATTTTTGAACTTGTGGATTGATTTCTTCTATTTGAGTTTGTGGAAGTCTATAGTTTTTAATGTAAACCGGTGTTTTATCTGTTAAGTTAAGATGTTGTGTATAAAAGTTATTTGCTGTTAAAACGTCGCCTTCTAAGTGGAATATGATAGTCTTTAAAAATTGTTATCAATTCATCCGTTGCTTTACTGTAATTTTTGTCAATTTTCAACGTTTGTAATAGTTTGCTAAATCTGTCTTTATTGTTTTGTTTATTGTGATTTTGTGATTTAGTGAGAAAAACGTATTTGTGTAATGGTTCTATTTCAAAATTAATATTTTTTAATATTACATCTTCATTTGTTGTATTTAGAAGTTTAACATGACTAATGCCTTTTCCTGGAACTATTGTATTTCCTACAAAAATACCTGACTCTAATTCTTTACTTAAAATAATGCTATCTTCTGTTAAATTTAATTGTATTGGATATATTAATTCAGATCGTTTTTCTATTTTTATGTAGTAATCTCTATTTATTCTAGATTTCATGGGAATTGTAATTTCTGTTTCTTGTAAAGTTAATGAAATCGTGAATGTTTCATAATCAATTTTGCATAAAAATGTTGTGAAAAAACCTCTTCCAATGTCCGTCCGTTGGTATTGGAAAATTATCATCGACTATGTGGAAATTGTGCTTTGCTCCGTTATCATATAAATTAAAATTTAATTCTGTGATTCCAATAGATTTAATTTTTTCATTAGTTATACCAGAAAATGAACATGATTGTAATTTATCAATAAAAAGTTCTTTATTTAATTTACCTAATTTGCATAATGAAATATCAGCCCCTGTATCTATTAAGAATGTTAAACTAGTTTTTGATCCTATGTCTAATTGTATATAATTAGTAGAGTTTTTAGAAATAGAATAAATTTTATTTAATTCTGTTCCGGAGGATGAATGATTAAATTTTGATTGTTCATCTCCGGACCTTCGGAGTTTTCCTGAACCACGTGTACGTTATTTCTATTATTATTATAATTATTATCGTTATTATGATTGTTGTTATTACCATTTTGGTTTCGTCTACCATTATTATTGTTGTTGTTTCTATTGTTGAAACGATTATTATTTTGGTAATTATTATTCCCGTTATTATTATTATGATTTCTATTATTATTATTTCTATGATTGTTATTATTATTTCTTTTATTGTTATGATTCGAATTTCTATTATTGTGATTCGAATTGTTGTTTCTATTATTATTATTATTTCTATTGTTATAATTTTTATTATTGTTATTTTTATTCCGCTTGTATGAATTGTTTCTATTAGAAAAGTATAATATTTGATTTTCATTACTAGCAAAGTCTTTTTCTAGTTCTATTGCTAGTTGTACCGCTTTATTCAAGTCTTTTGGTTTAGAAGCAAAAATTGTAGGCTTAATATCTGCATTAAGACCAATTTTAAATATATTCAATGCATAAGTGTTATTGAGAGAAATAATCGTGTTTTTCTGTGTAGCATTGCATTGTGGTATTTCGTTTATTTGCAGCTCATTCAATTCTGCAATCAATTCTAGAAGCTTTTCTTTATATGTTTGTATTTTCATGTTCTTTTGCAAGAATTTGCTCAAAGTTAGTTGTATTTGTGCTATTGTTTTTGTAGACTTATATCTTGATTGAAGTGAATTTTTAAGACTATTGAAGTCATTAATTTCGCTAGTACTTACAGCAGTTCTAACACTTGATGTTAATTTCACATTAACGACAAAATCTATGAGTAGTATTTTCGCGTCAGTTGTTAAAGAATTGTAAATTATTTCAACGATTTTTAAAAATGATGTTAAATCTTTAAAATTTCCAGAAAATTCTGGTATACTTTTTAATGATAGTTCTATATTGAATGATGCCATTTTGAATGAAGAGTTTGAACTTGAATTCGAATTTTCAGGAGCTAAGTTTGAATTTTCAGGAGGTATGTTTGAATTTTCTGTCTCCTTTTCTAAATCTGACATGCTGTGAGTTGAATCTGTGTCTAATTTTTGTTTTAATAATGTCTTTGCTGCTTCATAATATTTGTAAAATTTCTCTATGAATTCTTTTTTTATTTCCTTACCAGTGCTAAATTCTATAAATTGTTTTTTAACTAGCTCTACCTCTTCTAATTTTAAAATTAATGTGTTGTTAGTATATCCTCTGCTACCTGATTTTCTCAAATTAGTGATAATTCTAGTCAAACGATCTATGAATTGGTCCATTTACAAAACATTTTAATATTTTTTTTTTTTTTTTTTTTTTATATAATTGGATTTAATATTTAATTTTACGTGACATCATTTAAACAATATTGTTGTTTACTTTCTTGTTAACATAACTTTTATAATAACTATTTAATTTTGAAATACATATAATCAAAATTAACACGAAAATTATAGCTGATACCAAAATCCAATGTTCTTTCTCATTGTTATCTTTTGGTTTTTGGTTGTTATTACCTACTTCGTAACCAGCAATTGCAATGAGAATTGCGTTACTCACTTTATTCCACCAACCCATAATTTATTTATTTATTAATATCTTGTTTTTTCTCTTATTCTCTCAATTGATTATAAAACAATTTCTTTTGTGTTCCACAGCTGAGGTCTATTAAACGCCTTAACTCCGCGTTTCTCTGTTTAGCTGCTTCTTTTTGCCGCCCTTCGCCTTTTTTTTAGTTGGTGCTGCTGGCTGTTCCGGACGTTGCTTTCTCGACTGGTTTCTCTCTCGGTATTGCTCGATTGTTATAGGCTGTGGTCCACAATGTTTCGGGATAGGGATGTAATGTGGTGCTTGGATTTCCACGCCCTCAGTGGGATTGTACTCCTCCACTGCAAGTCTATCAACCAAGTCTTTAAAAAGTTTATGGAATTCTTCGTCCATGTATGAAGGATTCTACTAGGATTCCAGTTAGGTAGGGCAGGATCGCCATATAATATGTTATTAGTGTTTTTAGAGTTTGGATAGCTATTGCATTAGCATGAAAGCGCGACTAATGCAATAGGAGCCTTGGTTTGTAAAGCGAGGCTCAAAACTCGGCAGACGAGCAATTAATGCCCCTTTTTGAGTTCAGTAAAATAACAAGACAAGCAAGTTCAAGTATAAAACTGAATCTGAGTTTTTATTATAAATTTTCCAACTTATA
>NW_023458568.1:17035063-17036587 GCF_013731165.1 Rhagoletis pomonella | reverse complement strand
AACATACATAAAAAAAAAAAAAAAAGATTCCGACGAACTGATAACCTCCTCCTTTTTGGGAAGTCGGTTAAAAATCGTCGAACATACTTAGATAATTTGGAAGAAAATTGCCGACATCGTCAAAAATATGCCATGAATCAACTGTAAATCACAGCTGCTTTAAATTTGCACTTTATTAGACTAAAATTGAATGAGCTAAAAAACTTTAAAATATTAAGAGATAAAATTGAAATAGAAAGTTCGAAATTTTTACGAAGGTTTGTCGATTTTTTTTAATGTTGTTCAAAGATTAAACTTATTTTCATTTAGTGTTTGTTAAGGAATAAACTATATTTTTATAAACAAATAATTCAAATTAAAATATAATAAAATAAATAGTCAAATCTAGTCAATATGTTAGTGTCGTAAAGTTATGATATTTAAGAACATCTCTTTCTTAATTAACGATGACACTGTTTCTACATGAAGCTGATTTCAACATTTTGTTTTAATAAAATTTAGTATCGAAAATATCCTTACAAAACTTATAAAGGCAAAAACGAGAAGGCGAAGACAAAAAGAGAATACAAAAATTTCCCGCAGTGAATTTTCAGATTTTTAAAACGGTATAGTAATTTAATTTTTTAAATTTAAATAAAGCATGAATACCCCATGGAATAAACGGGTAGATAAAAAATATATAACGGTAAAACTGGCACATACATAAATATATGAAAGAATGCACTCAGGCGACGCCTCTAGCCATTGTGTGTCACAGATTTAAGTTATCGATGGATTTTTTTTTTTCATCCCCCCCAAAGCCAAATCCTGGCAACGCCACTGCATGGATATATGTATGTAGCAGTGTCGATATTTTAAGTACAATTGTACTTTTTCAGTACAATTAGTTTTAAAAAGTACAAAAGTACGATTTACCGATTTTAAGTACAATTTCAACATCAAAAATACTTTTTGTACAGAACATTGAAATCTCTGCCAGCACTTTGATTACACTGGATCACAAATTTTAATTTGGTTTTTGTTCTCCAGACGCCAATATCCAATTTCTATGTAGAATTGCTTGGTGATTCCGAAATTCGGGTTAATTTTTTTTCTATGGATACATTTTCGAGATACTTGCAATTTACCGTTACTCAGCTTAAAGCAAAAATTGGTTCCTTTTAATCGCGTATTACGAACCAATTAAAAAATCTGATTATAAGATACGGTAAATGAAAGCCAATGAAATTCTCCATAAACGTATATACGTTACAAAAATAAAGTCGAGTAACTGATGGCGGAAATCGATGGATAAATACGAAATAATGAGTGGTCAAATGAAAATCCGCAAAGATTTTTTTGTATGAAATACGAGTAGTATAGCGTGTTACTCGGGTGTACGTAGCGTATGAGTAACTTCCTTTCCTTCTCATTTTTCATACAAAAATCTTTGCGCATTTTCATCTGAACACTCATATTTTCGTATTTATCCATTGATTTTCTTCATCAGTAACTTGATTTTTTTTTTGTAACAGAACAGGCTTT
>NW_023458568.1:17024677-17034963 GCF_013731165.1 Rhagoletis pomonella | reverse complement strand
TATATACTATATAGACTTTCTTCTGTTCGCCCATCCATCAGCAGCAGTCACTCAACATTTGAATTCAATGAATGAATTAAATAGAATTATAATCTGATGACAAGATAAGATTAGAAGCCTCATGGCTCTTTGGAATCTACCTTATGGGCAGTAGCGCCGCCGCCGAATATTTTTGAAGTTGATCACGCCGCCGCCGCAAAGCCTGTCGGCGTAAACCTCTACTATGTATGCATGCATGCGTATGAGCATTTTAAAAAGTCGATACAATTTACAGTCGAAAAGTATAGTTTTTGTATAGATTTCGTACTGAAGGAACAATTTTATTTCCCAACACTGTGGGGAACTAAGCAAAATGGCCTAGTGTATTTCGCAAATATTCAAATACATAATCCACCAATCGATAATTTTATATATTCATTAAAAGATAATTTGTCATCAGTCTGAAATAAAAAAATTATAAATCGGAAGGGTAAAATAATATTGTGTTATTAATTCAAAAATAAAAAGTTTCATTTCACTGATGAAGGGGGAGAGCTATCGCCCCAAATCCTCCCCTGGCTACGCCACTGTATCCATGCATACAAACATAGATATGTACATACCCAGTAGAAATCGGTTGTATGCATTCTTGAAGGATGCTTGCTATATGAGTGAATTAGTGTGAACAATTCATGCGTAGTCATGAATTTCCACGAATATATTCAAATTCTAGCGAGAGTTGCAAGCGAATGTACGTTGTCGTTGTTTTAAGTACATTTCTTGATAAATTTGAAGTGGAATTTTTGTAATATTTTCAGTCTTGTACAAAAATTTTAGTGAACGGACGTGTTGTGCGATACAATTTTCAGCACAAGCGGGCTTTTACAAGATATGCTTTTGCTTATGTAAGTGCTACTTGTTTGTATGTCCCCGTATATTAAAATGTATCAGAAAAGTAGCATTTACTTATGGGGATCTTGTAAGAATGCTTTAATACTGTTCCATTAATGCATTTTTGTATGTTTGAAACATTAATACAGCCATATGCATACAGCAGTAGTACAAGTGTATGATTAAGGTACGCATACGCTCTGAGAAACCACGCGTTTTAAATGGTTGAAGGTTCATTCATACTGGCATGTATACACAGCAGCAAGCTCATGCCACCAACAGCGATGTTGTATGCTTAAGATTTCTACTGGGTACATACAAACATAGATATGTACATACATACAAACATATCTATTGCTGTCCACAAGTACGTACATACATATGTTCATCATTAGGTCCATTCAATATCAAAAAAGTAAGTGCGCCTGGGCCACACTGTAGAAGTAAAACTTACGTTACTTTAAGGTTATATTTTTTCGCTTTTTTTCTATCAATGTAGATCCCTACCTCTACCACTGTTCGTTTTTATAACATTCATGTTATTCTGTTTTTCCATTATCTTCATTTTTATCATTATACTCTTTCGATAACAAAATCGATTATAACGTCCATCAAAATACCGATACCAAAATCGATGACAAATTCGATAAAAATTTCAATAGCAACATCGATAATACCATTGGTAGCTAAATCGATTAGGAAATGGATAAAAATATCGATAACAAAATCGATAAATATCTATAACAAAATCGATTCATATCGATAACAAAATCGATAAATATCGATAACAAAGTCGATAAATATCGATAACAAAATCGATAAATATCGATAACAAAATCGGAGAAATATCGATATTAAAATCGATAACAAAATTGATAAATATCGCTAACAAAGTCGATAAATATCGATAACAAAATCGATAACAAAACCGATAAAAATATCGATTATTTTATCGGTAGATCTCGAGAATCCCGAAAATCTCTAAAATCCAAAAATAGTTCCCAGATTGAGTCTCTGTGTCTCTCTCTATATCCTTTCCTCTGTAATTACCTCTATTTTAATCTTTCTTCCCCTATCTTCATCTTTGCTTTTATCGGTATCCTCATCCTCCTCCTTGTCTTTACTTTTATGTTCATAATTTTTTTCAGCTACATATTCCCCTTCACATTTGTTTTTATATATATAAGTAAAGTGTTTAGATTTACCTTGGTCTTCATTTTTGCCTTTATCTTTACGCATCTTTGTTTCTGTTGTTATTTTTACCTTTGCCTTTATCCTTTTCTTCATTTATGTACTTTCATTCTTGTATTGGTCTTTTTCTAAGTGTTATTCTTTAACCTTTTGTTAGCAAATTTTTGTTAAATTTATAGATATCATATGCATACACATAAGAAGCACTTGTTTCAGCCCCAACCATTTCCGTTGCATGATTTCTGTTGCATCATTTCCGTTGCATATACAGAAGAAGAACTTGTTTCAGCCCCAATCGTTTCCGTTGCACCATTTCCGTTGCACCATTTCCGTTGCATCACTTCCGTTGCATCATTTCCGTCCCAACCAGATCCGTGTGCAATTTCCGCTGAATTTGCCAATTTACTCCCAACCAACCAACCGCCGCTAAAGAAGTTTCACTTCAAAAATTGTTACGAATTGTTGCAAGCACTTGCAAGTTTTTACTGGGAATGCATTCAATAACCCAAAATATTTGCAAGAGGGATCGAATTCGAGAGCGTAACAACCGAGAGAGCTGCAAATTCTTGCAAGTAAAAATTTTACTAGCAGGAATTTGCAGGAGTCAAAAAGTAAGGTTATGTTTCAAATTCACATGTAAACAAACTGTTTAAGAGGATGATTTGATGAAACATAATTAGTGAAATGAAAATATAGATGAAAAATTTAAATCTATTGTACATTTTTTTATTTTTATGACGATTAAAAAGAAAATTGGGTGCCAAAATTTAACCGTCAGAAAGTGTCAAAATGGCTTAAGTTGCAAGTTTTTACTAGTTTTGCGTTCAATAACTTTTTCTGAAAATTTTCTCTTGCTCTCAATTTTACTCTCTATTTTTCTTTTACGCTCTCGCTGCAAGTACTTACTGGGAAAGTTATTGAATGGACCTATTATATCAACGTACTACGTTTGCTTCATCATACATATATCCATACAAACATACATACATATCTATGTACGAATGTACACCAAGCACGCTTGCTTCGTTGTTATTAACTTTGCCGCTACCAGCAACGCTGAAATGCAAAATGGATTCATACATATGTACATATGCAAATTTTTAAGTTTTTTTTTTTTTTTACGAGGAGGAGGCATCGAAAGTTTGTACCCGTCAGTGTGGGACTTTAACCCGAACTAAACCTCCTACTGTCCATGTACAGATCCCCCCCGGTACCACCGTCAAGTATTCCGTCGGGAGGCGGTTTGAGCACTAAGCTCGCACGTACGTTCCAGTCAAATGTACTCAGTCCTGGGCTGTACCTAATAGGTTCTGCCACGTCTTAATGATAGTGAAGCTCTTTTCTTTTTCTACTATGTATTTATTTAAGTATCTTTACCTGAAGTTAAAACCATATACAAACACGGTACTTATATATTAACTATTTAAGATGATGTTAAGATGATTTTCTTGTAGCGGTCGGCAGCCCCGTCGCTGGTAGTTTCGTTGAACAGGCATTCAGAAAAATAACCCATGTACGTTTATGTGTACTGCCTTGGCGGTTGGAACGGCCTAGGTTCCAATCCACCCCTACGCGTTGGTAAATGAACTTCATTGTTGGGGAGGCGGACTGAGAGCGCCAGTTTATAAGCCGCATAACCTTGGTGGTTGGAACGACCTAGTTTCCAATCCGCCCCTACGATTTGGACGAATAGGTCCATACATATATATGTATGTATGTATGTATGTACTCGTATGCATGCGCGTTGAAGATTTTTGTGCTATCGCTTTGTATTGCTGTACATACGTCGTTTTCTTTCTTTTTTCCCTTTAGCTATACTCTATCTTCTTCATGTAACGTTTTCAGTTTTAAAAATTTCACTTCCCATTTTTGCGATACCGCCGCCTAAGAAGTTTCACTTCAAAAAGATTTTCCGTACGTTTCCAAGGCAGTTAAAAAATGCATATAATTCTCGCCACGAAATTGATATCATTTTGTGTTTCTAGTTCAACTTTCGTCACTCGAAAATTTTACCTCAAGGAGGTGTTTTATTTCATAACATTGACAAATACATAGTTTAGGAAGAGCCTGCCTGAAACTATACAATAAAGCAAATAAGCAAATGGATGTATAGAATTGACAGCAACAGCCACGCTGTCAAGTTTGAATAGCGGCAAAACAGCTGCACTTGATAGTAGTTGGTTGAATAAGGAAAATGAATTAGCAACAAGAGTTTACGGGGTGTACATAGCTCAGTGGTTAACGCTTCTGACTTTGCACATCGATTACACAGGTTCGATCCCTGCTAAAGTCTAGAAAAAGAAGTCTGATGAGGAGATGTGGCGATCTCCGGCATAGCTGCTATAACTTCTACCGCTTAGACTTTGTTATACCCGAGCGCACTTGTGCACAAGGGTATATTAATTTTGTTCACATAACGGTTGTTTGTAACAGCCAAAACGAATCGAGATAGATATAGACAAATGTATACATAAATCCTCAGAATGAATAGAGAAGTCGATTAAGCCATGTCTGTCTGTCCGTCCGTCTGTCCGTCTGTCCGTCCGTCCGTGTACACCATAACTCGAGCAAAAATTGAGATATCTCAACGAAATTTGGTATGTATGTTTCCATTGATCCAAGGTAGGTATTGAAAATGGGCGAAATCGGACTGTAACCACGCCCACTTCCCATATTACGGTAATTTCCAGAAATACGAAAACTGCGATATTTTAGTAACTACTGAATATAATTCACTCAAAATTGATATTTACAATAATTTTCAGACTAAAAATAAGAATATTAAAATTTTTTGGAAAATGGGCGTAGCCACGCCCACTTACGGTTACATGTGTATATCTTGGTAACCGCTTCACCAATTTCTTCGAAACTTGGCACAGTTGTTGGCCTTGGTACAGCATACCAAATCGCCGAAAATTTTTAAAATCGGACAATAACTACGCCCACATCCCATATAACGGTAATTTAGAGAAATACAAAATCTTCGATAAATCAGTAAATATTAAAGCTAAATTATTCAAAATTGATGCTTGCAACAATTCTTTCTCAAGAAATACGTTTATGGCAAAATTTTGGAAAATGGGCGTGGCACCGCCCACTTATGATCACATATATGTATCTCGGTAACCGTTCTACCAAACTCGGTATTTTTATTGTGCTTGCCACACAATAGCAAAACGTTGAAAATTATTGAAATCGGACTAAAATTACGGCCGCTTTTCATATAACGGTAAATTTCAGAAATGCTGGAAACTACAATATTTCGAAATTTAAGGACGCTAATTTACTCAAAATTGATACACCCCGGCTTACCATCTAGCGGTAGGTTTCGAAAAGGCGAAAAAACATTTAATGCTTGTGCCGGGTACAGTGTTGCCACGGACAAATATTTTTTCCTACCAAGACCAACCAAAACCTACCAAAAATTTTTTTAGTTTTTTATTAGTTTTTTCCAATGTCAAGTTTATTAAAAATGTAGATAGCATAACATTAAGTAAATCTAAAACACAGCTAGTACAATAAAAACAAATTAACTACGTATAATAATTAATTTTACAGTACAGACTTAAACAAATTTTTGCCTCTTTACACATCGTCACCTGAAATGCCAAAAGACGTAACAAACATCGTCGCTGAAATTCAAAAAGTCGTAACTAATAAAAAATTCAAAATTCAGTTTTTGATTAATATGATGGATTTCATCGAATTACAACTACCACATCATTTAATGAAAAAAATAAAAATTTGAGTAACGACTTTTTCCACTTCAGTTGCGATGTTGTTGCGTCTTTTTGCATTTCAGGTGAGGACATACATATTATTATTATTATTCGTCGGGGATACTCGTGCTGCGACCTAAGAAGATCTATTGTGCTTAAACCTAATTGTAATACTCCAGCCGTAGGCTATTTAAGAACTTAAGCCCTTTGGAGGGCGCCATGTTTAAAATTTTGGATGAAGAAGATCGTTCCCCAAGGTGTATCAGTCTGCTATTTATGATATGTAGGCTCTGGGATTTCCTCCACCAGCTCCAAAAGGCTAGGGACCATGCAAGCGCATTTGGGCTCCATGCTTTGCGAGACAGTCAGCCCTTTCGTTGCCTTCAAACCCTTCATGTCCCGGAATCCACCGCAGCGTTACGCTATTGTGGGCTTCCAAGTCTTTCAAAAGAGTTTTACAGCTGTCCACAAGCATACGCCGTTTTAAAAGAGTCTAAGGCCTTCAGGCAGGAATATCCGACATAATATTTGTTTTGGACAAATGGGCCCTCTACACAGACTTCGATTACGAAGACTTCTGCCTGGAATCTTCGTCCAAATACGCCTGCCATAGTATTCTCGTAGTCCCTCTTTGATCCGTTGGTAAGCCATACTTGGGACCCTTCGTCCATCATTGTTATTATCACTTCATAGCGGTCCCTTTTAGGAATTCTGACCTTGTAGGGTTTGTAAAGGACAACTTTCTTCCTGATCATATTGGGCAGTAGTAGGGAGCTCTAGCAGGTCTCTTTTTTTAAACAAAATAGACAAAGGAGGAACACCTGTAATGACACCAAGGGCATCCGTTGGACAGGTGCCCATAGCTCCTATGATGGACACGCGGATCAGTCGGTGCACCTTGCTCAAGGCGGCACCTGCCTTTACTTGCTTAGCTTTTGGCCACCGTATATGTGACAACGCATTAGTTTTGGTGACATTTCCTAAGTCTTACCATGAAGTGTCTGTCAGGTGGACAATGGTGAACTTCAGTGGGTTTATTGACAAGCCCTTTTCAGCACACCGGTCTTCAGGATATATACATACTACATATCGCACACGATCTTAAGAAGTGACACAACTCAAAATTTGGATTTTTTCAAATTACGCACTAAAAATGTACACAAAGCTTTTATTTACCTTTAAGCAAAAGCTGGAGCAAATTTTTGCTATAATTTGTTAAAAAGAACCTATTGCCAAGGGAGACTGCCAACATGATTAGCATGTGCTACGAAATAGTTGTGTCACTTTTGAAGAACGTGTGCGATATGTAGTTTCTGTTGAGTTCAATTGAAACTATGTTGTAAGCACATAAAGTATATACCTTGGATGTTCATATTGTACATACTTACATATACTATGTGTATGCTTCTTTTCTACACGGTTATATTCTACTCGGGTAAATTCAACCCACATACAGCTTTTTTAATTGAGTTAGCAAGTCTACTCGGGTAGAATATACACCAGTGATTCCCAAAGTGGTCCAGGTGGACCCCCAGGGGTCCACGGAAGACTCGACGGGGGTCCACGGTGATGTGAAAAAAATATGGGGGTCCAAGAACCAAAATGGTTGCTTGATAGCCTCTTTATTTAACTGAAATTTGTTTAGTGCTGTATAGTGCTCTTGAGGCACTGCTGCACTTACCGTCAGTTAGTGTTTTTCCTGTAGACTAAAAAGAACCGGATGCTGGTATGACAATGAGTGGGGCGCGACGAAAATTGCTGGCGGCAGAGATTTAAGCACTTGTGTCTTTTTAATGCTACAGGATAGTACGCCAACATTACCTTTATTGAAGAGATTCTATAATGTTGGGTTCCTTGAGACTGAATGCTGGTTTGATTCCATCGCTGAGACCGGACTCACACATTGTCGATTCTTTACTGATGACTCCAAAACTGTCTCTGAGTCATGATCTGGGGTCTTTCGAGTTTAGTGGAGATAAGCTCCACTTTTCTGTAGGGGAATATGCTTCGGTCTTCCAGGCTGAGGTAATTGCAATACTCAAAGCAGAGGTGGGCACTACCACAAACAAGCGTTAGCTAAAAGTGAGAATGTGTTAGTGTGCCTAATTCAATTTGCATGTTGTCGCGTTCTCATCGTTACGCTCTTGCTTGTATACGCACACACGATGATTACGCTCTTTGAGCGTGTGCTCGTTCTCTGCCCATGCCTGCGATGGACTAAGGGTAGAACATAGGTGGAGGGGAAGGAGTTTACGTGACTGCAGTGACAACCAAGCTGCACTTAAGGCATTGACCAGCCCTCTATTTAAGTACTTCCGAACTAGTTCGGCAACGCAAGTCTCGACTAAAATATGATGGTGAACATAACGAGGTTGTTTTACTCTGGGTGCCAGGTCACTCTGGAGTACCTGGTTATGAGACATCTGATCATTTGGCCAGAGTTGGCTCAGACCAGGAATTCCTCGGTCCGCAACCAGTGTTAGCACTCCCACCTTCGGCAATCGAAGCCACCATCAGAAACTGGGTGAATACTTCGCTCAGAAATGACTGAGAGGCATCGAGGGGATGCAGGTGGGCAAAACTCATGTTGCCTTCAATCTCACAAGGTTTATATAATTTTTTGCTCTCACTGAGCAGACGACACTGCAGACAACTTGCTGGACTGCTGACTGGTCACTACGCTGAACAAACATAGAGATTTTTAATTTAAGTTATTCGTCATTTCCTGGAAAAAATCTAGAATACCCACCGTTCAGCTATGCAAAAACGAAAAATGCAGATCAACAGAATTTTTTACGGTCACTTCAACCATGCAAAAATTATTTTGCGCAAGAAAATATAAAGACCGTGGAAGTTAAATTTTTTAATTTTTTTTTTTAATATTAATATTTTATGAACCACATAACAGATTAAAAAACTAATAACTTCACCATAAAAATAATCAATTTATCTTTCATCTGATGTAAATAATTGAAATTGTTTTTTATATATTTAAACCAAAACCACTAAAAAACGAACTAATGTTATTTTTTCATGAAATAACCTTTTTTGGAGAAAACGGCAGGATTAATGGGAAAGAAATTTATATTATTTAGAAAGTACACGCGATTATCTTTAATTCGATATACATATTTTATCATGATCTACTTTTGGGGTTTAAGAACTAAGTGGTAATGAAAAATATAAATAAACAAAGCAAATAAACCTCTTATACCTTCTTTGTTTTTTATCTGTGCCAAAAAAATTTGGTATCGTTGAGATCAGCGTAAAAAGTTCTATCAATCGGCACTTTTGGTTATTTTATAGCTAAACGGTCTCTATTCTATACTTGTTCCAGAAAATTACGCAATCGAAGGTGATGCCAACGAATGTTTAGTATGAAGAATTTTTGGTTTTACTACTAATGTAACTGTAGAGTGAACAACATTCTGCACAAGTAAAGGAGCCGATTTTATGTGTGGGAGCGAGAAGACTGTTTTATTACAAAACCTTTCTATTATTGAATCATGGGTGAAGATAATGTAAATAACGCTAGCGATCGCAGTGCTCGTAAAAAATATAACTCTTCCGAGCGAGAGAGTATTTTGATGTATTTACGAGCTCTATTTTTTAAAATCTACAAGTGTGTAATCACATTATTTTTATAAATAGAGCACAAGAAAATATTTTACTTTTATTTTGGCCACTCTCAGTTTAGTTTTTGATGCAAATTTACATTGTTAGATCTAATTTTCACATTTAATTTTTTTTCGGGCTTTGGGAATATTTAGAAATGTATCAGCAGGGGGTCCACCGACACCAGTAAATTTTTGAAAGGGGTCTACGAGAAAAAAAAGTTTGGGAACCTCTGATATACACATTTTTTCTACACCAGTAGAAATCTTAACACGGGTTGAAATTTATACATAAACGATTTTAGAATTGTTAGCCAGGGTTGCATTGGGTTTTATAACTCGAGTTGAAAGTTGACCGTTTATGCTTGCTGGGTCTACCCTAGTTGAATATAACCGAGTAGAAGAAGCATAAACATAGTAAAATATTGGCAATAATAAGGGTATACGTTTGTACTTTTGAATGAGTTATGTATATTTACATATTTACGGAGGCCGTTATACGAAGGCACCGATGAAATAATCGTGTAAACAAGGTTTCTAAAATGTTGGATGGTTGGTTGGTATGGAAACACATATTTTATATTTTCGCAAATAACTATTAATGTCGCGGAACCTACCAAAATCCAATCTTGCCTACCAACCTACCAAATGGAAAAAAACCTACCAGTTTTGGTTTGGCCCATGTTTGGCAACTAAACATTATTATAACATTTTTATATTTATAACTAGCCGATGCCCGCTTACTTCGCGGAGCCTAATAAGATCTTTTGCGTTGGCCAATGCAAAAGAGCGTTTAAAACCAAAAATAGTCTGTAAAGTCAAAATTTTTGGTTTAAGTTGAAACAACTAAGGCGCAGTATCCTCCTCACACATAGGCCAATAATAGTAACGC
>NW_023458568.1:16989827-17024577 GCF_013731165.1 Rhagoletis pomonella | reverse complement strand
AAAAAAACCTACCAGTTTTGGTAGGAAAAGCCCATGTTTGGCAACACTGGCCGGGTATTTAATGTTCGGCTCCGCCCGAACTTAGACTTTCTTACTTGTTGCTTTTTCAATTTTTCCTAATAAACAATCGTGGTACAAAGCTCAATAAAAATATTAAAAATGAAAAATGTTAATAAGCCACAGTAACATTGACAAATAAAAAATTTGTATATGAAAAATTTTTCAAGAAAAAAAATGTTTAAAATATTTCTTTTCATAGAGAATTTCGATGTGTGTATGAGTTTTTTTTCAAATTTTTTCCTTGCCCCGTTCTCGAGATATTTGGAAAACTATTAAATCGATTTGCTTTTGTTTTTAAATATGTATTAATCAAGCTCAAATTTCATATTAATTTATTATTTATGTTTATGCATCAACCCTAAAAATTTTAAACAAATCAAACACACGAAGTGAGAACCCCGTCCGGCATTTTCAGTTTAAATGAAACTTTTTTCAAATTAAATGAAACCTTTTTCAGGTTAAGCGAAACCTTTTTCAAATTAATTGAAACCTTTTTCAGATGAAGCGAAACCTTTTTCAAATTAAATGAAACCTTTTTCGGATTCAATGAAACTTTATTCAAATTAAATGAAACTTTTTTCAGATTCAATGAAACTTTATTCAAACCAAATGAAACTTTTTTCAAATTAAATGAAACTTTATTCAAATTAAGTATTAAGCATTTTTAAATTAAGGAACAGGAAATCAACTTAACCTATTAAGAGCCGTTTGCACCATGTCTGGCTAACACTAAAGGCTCTGTTATGCATACTTGGCATTGCTTGAGAGTTGTCACATAAGGAATCTGTTAAATGAGCTTCGCGTGTAAGCTGTTACCCAACGCACAGCATTACATACGTAGAAGTCTGTTGGTTTTTGATTTCTACGTAAAAACACACACAAATACTCTCCCTTCTCACTCACTCGCTTAAGCGAAATGTAAACTTTGGCATTTGCATAACAATTGTCTAATTATTTTCTTTTAACTTAAACAAACCCTATGGATTAGAGCACAGTCTAATCACGGCAACATTCAACTTCGGTTCAAAAAATAATTTTAACATGTCCCATTTCTCTTTTCCTTTTCACATCATCCTTTACATGTACTCCCGAAAACAGAGATATTTGAAGTTTTATAAAATGAATAAATTATATGATTTGCCTAGTTACCAAATCCACTCGAAAATCACAGCAAACCAACCAACCTACCAGAGCTTTATTTTAAGAAATGAAACCACCAATTTTGGTCCAATTGAACCGAAACGGCAACACTGTATTTAACATGCCTTGACCGTAAGGGAGAGCAACACGTAACAGCCAATTCAAAGTAATCCAAAAAAGAAGTTTCATTTCATTTGAATAAAGTTTCATTTAATTTGAAAAAAGTTTCATTTAATTTGAATAAAGTTTCATTGAATCTGAAAAAGGTCTGATTTAATTTGAATAAAGTTTCACTGAATCTGAAAAAGGTTTCATTTAATTTGAAAAAGGTTTCGCTTAACATGAAAAAGGTTTCATTTAATTTGAAAAAGGATTCGCTTAATTTGAAAATGGTTTCATTTAAACTGAAAATGCTATATATTTTTATATGAGAATTGAAGCCGGTTTTGTTTTATGCTTAAAAATTACTTGCTTGCTATTTATCCCTCCTATTTCGCTATTTTATTTTGCCTTTTCCAGCCTATTTCGTTATTTTATTTTGCCTTTTTTGTAGGTTATTAGGTCCTAATAATCCGTTCCCTGTTAATAAGTCAAATGAATTATTAAAGTATGGGTTATAAATGCTTTTTTCTTGACTTTATTTAAGAGGGTTGGCATATGTTTTAGAAATTAAATTCAATTTGAATTAAGAGAATTAGATACACAATTTAAATATGTATCTCAATATGTGTGTCAGACGAAAAAGGTTTAACAAGGTTTTGGTTTTAAAATATTTTAAATTAGAATTTAATTATTGTATGCATAAGTTAAATGAAATATTAAAATATGACGTGAAACGAAGGTGGTAAGATATCCTTAGTTTGAATATTTAGAATATTAAAGAGGGTTGCCACCTCTTTAAAAAGGTAAACTCAAATTATTTAATAAGTTAAAGGAATTATTAAAAATATGGGTTTCAAATGAAATTGGTTCAAAAAGGCTTTATTTCTGAACTGTATTTAGGAACGCTAACACGTATTCAAAAAATCAAATTTAACTTAATTCCTTAGGCACAGGAAATATGTAGGTATCAGACGGAAGAGATTTGTTTATTTCTTAACTACATTTAGGAGGGTTTCCAGCTGTTTCATAAGCCTTAGCTAACTTATGCACAAATCCGAAGACGAAGATAATGCGAAGATGAGCATGGACATGAAGAAGAATACTAATACGGGGACCTAGGCTAATATAAGAAGTAATACGCATTTTTGCAGTATGAAAAGAAATAAAAGTGAAGTAGTGATACACGTCATGGCACATACCTATCTATTTATAAGCTGATGGTTAGAGTGGTCCACGAAATCCTTTTTTACCTCCCTTTTATTAGCTCGGGATGTAACTATTTGTAGCGATTTCTATTCGCAAGTGACATACCTGACGACAGTACGAACGGAAATTATATTAGCGAGGTTTTAGTTTTTTAAACTATAATTTTATTTTATATTATTCAGTGCTCACGCAAAATTTGTGTTCCTTTTGCTAAAAAAATGAAAGTATGTACATAACTTGATCTAAAAAAATAATAAAATTTAGAGGTCGCTCCAGTCCATTTTTGTTTTGCTTAAAATTACTCGTCCTTCAATCCGTGCGCACGGGAAATTCCTTTGGAAATTTAAGTTTTTTAAGATATTATAATATGCTTTCGAGGCCGCTGAATACGCTAGGAGAGTTATTTGTTCGATCCGGCTCTTACCTTTTTAGATAATACGAATAAATAATAAAAAAAAACCAGAACAAAACCCGAAATTGAACTTTAAAATGTGATTATTTCTTAGAAAAAATTTATTTAATTTTACGTTAATGATGATATGTATAGCCATAACCTTAGCGAACAAAATGAGTCATCGCAGAGGATTTTACGTTCATTACTTAGTAGCGAAAAAAAAACTAGTTCAGTACAGGACCTTGAAAATATCAGATAACACCACGAAAAAATTTCCAAAGTCCGAAAATTTAAAGCGGTACGTTTTTTAAATACAGGCATCAGCCATGCATCTAGATTCAGGTTCAATAATTTGCCGATATCTCGAGAAGTAATGAACGTAAAATCCTCTGCGATGACTCATTTCGCTAAGGTTATGGCTATACATATCATCATTAACGTAAAATTAAATAAATTTTTTCTAAGAAATAATCACATTTTAAAGTTCAATTTCGGGTTTTTCGTATTATCTAAAAAGGTAAGAGCCGGATTGAAAAAATAACTCTCCTGGTGTATTCAGCGGTCTCTAAAGCATATTATAAGACCCTAAAAAACTTAAATTTCCAGAGGAATTTCGCGTGCGCACGGATTGAAGGACGAGTAATTTTAAGCAAAACAAAAATGGACTTGAGCGACCTCTAAATTTTATTATTTTTTTTTAAATCAAGTTATGTACTTTCATTTTTTTGGCAAAAGGAACACAAATTTGTGTGAGCACTGAATAATATTAAAAAAAGGATTTCGTGGACCACTCTACTGTGGGGTACATATGATCGAAGATAATGTGGGTCTGCTTTTCTATTGCTAAGTATTAATATTTTGCAATTCATATTGATTTATTAAGTTCAATTCAGTACAATCAAAACGAATATTTCATGTACCGTTTTTAAATTGAATGTGGTCTTAATATAACGTATTCTACGTTTAGCCCGCAGGTCAAGACGAAGGCGCTGGACTGATCCTTTTTTTTGGAAATTTCAAGACCCTACCTTCTAATATCATTCGTTTTTATGGGAAATATTATTTCTCATTTTTATAGATTTTTTGATACACACAGTCCCGTCTTGAAAATTTTTGAAATCAGACAAAATCTACGCCCCATAAAATGTAGCTAGCTTTGAGGTTTTTAAATTAACGTTGCGTTGGCGGAGCCCGTGGTTTTTGTCAAATTTTCAATATGGCGCTTACGAAGCCTAGGCGCAATGTGTATACCAAATTTGGTTGAGATCGGTCAAGTAGTTTTTGAGATACACATATACGATATAAGTGGGCGCTGCCACCCCCATTTTCCTAAAATTTCTTGAAAACCCACTTATTTGCTTAAGAGCGATTATATATATCACTTTTGAATAAATATTGATGAATTCCTTAGCCATACTGCTGTGAAAGTCCAGTACATAAACAATATAAATTCAAGGCCGTACTTAAGAGAAGTCGATTGCAATAAACGAGCTATCAGTTTATTTAAAAATAGATTTAATTTTAGACAGTACTATGTATTTTGAAATTGTGGAAATTATCGATGGTCAAAATTAAAAAAATTAAGAGAAATATGTTTTTTTTTAATTTTACCCGATAAAAAGTCCCAACAAGCCAAGTCCGACAAAAGATAATTATATACCCTTTTAAAGGCATATATATCTTCTTCTCAGATCATATTCGATCTTTGAAATCGAATCAAAAATAGTCATGCAAATACTCATAAATCTACAAAAATTACCTTTAAAAAATCTATAAAAATAGGAAATATTTCTCATTAAAACGAATAAAATTAGGGGTAGTCTTGAAATTTCCAAAAAAAAAAACATTTTCGATGGGCACCTTAATGTACATATGTATTTTTTTCGCGAACCAGTTTTATGTTTCTCAGCCTAGGTTTTTAGAATTTCTGGATCTCTCTTTATCAAACTGAAAAAACCGAGCTACATACTACATCCCTTGTGAAGATAAGTGTGAGTAAAAATAAGTGATTCTTTCTCTTTCATTTATTCTCTATTTTTTCACATTTTGCTGGATTCTATATACTTCGACAGGTTTTCCAGAATTAATAAGTCTTGAAGTGAGTTTAAAGAAGAGACACATAACTCTGTGCCTCCTTGCTATTAAGCACATGCTTATACTCATTCAGTCCTACTTTTTCGAATAATAACGAAATTTATCATATGCAAATGTAGTTTTCTTGGTTTAACTATTTATTAAAGTGCTCCTCGTATTTAACACCTCCAAAAGCTGATGTGCTCTTTTTCGTTTGAACTCATTAGTAATTACCTCCTTTGCATTGTTAGAGAACGTCGGACTGTTGCAAACTTCCATACTCTATAACCAGTAATTGTGTTCAGAACAAAAATTGTGGCGAATGGCAAAGCGAAGACCACCAGTGTGTCAAAGTAGTTCATCAAAGTCATAAAATACTGCAACGAAAAAATGTAATTACAATTATGAGTCAACTATGTATGAGCAAATGGGACAATTTTAGAATATCGCTGAGGTTGAATGTTGTTAGAACATCCAAATGTGCAAAAGTATTTTAGTGCTCCGTCCATTTTCGAATAGACCTTGTCTTAAAAATAAGATCTGCATTATAAAATAATTATCCCTTGTGGAAAATAGCATACCTGGATATTAAAAAAAAATAAACTTAATTGTTGGAGGGAGAAAAAAAGTTAAATTTCGCAGGCCTGTGTTATTAAATTATAGAGTTATTTGAGAAACATTTTTTTAAAGATATCAATTTTCATAAAGGATCCTAAATTTAAGAAAAAATAACTTTTTATACCATTCATAAAAATGAAATGGTATATTAACTTACGTATGAAAGTTTGTTAGTATCAGAAGAAGAATATACCTGTGGAGTTTTTTACAAACCAAAATCTGATAAAAAAAATTTTGATTATACGACTGTTTAGGCGACTAATAACACCTAATGCCTAAAGGTATGCAAGTTTGTGCAAAGCTGTACTTGCAAAAATTTCATATTAAAAATTATTGGAGCATATGCACTTCTCAACTGCCGCAGAGCAAAACCTACTAAAGTAGTTAATTGCTGGCCCCCAATTCTTGCTCAACTTGCTTGATGCATCACCCCACAATACTCAACAATCTACTAGCTTGATGCATCACAACTCCTCCGGAGTTGTCTCAAACAACAAAAACCAAAGTGCTACAAGCTTTCGGGGCTCTATATAGCTTTCTGCATACAGAGGTGGTACAAGAGTTATGGCTGGTATGCAGCTCTCAAGAAATCGGTCAAGAAAAATTTGCCATTATTTCGTGTGTGTGTCCAAGGAATTTTGACATTTTTGTTACTTCACAGCCTGTTGCCTCACTCTTTCCTCAAGAAATAATGGAACGGGCATATATTTCTGTTGCAAACCTAGGTTGCCTTGTTTTCTTTTTTCACAAAAAACTTTAGAAAACCGTAGTAAAAAGCGTAGGGAAATTTCTTAAGAACTGCGTACTGCCTGAAAGAAATTTGACTCAAGAAAATTTCTTAGTCATTTCTTGTACGTCATTTTGTATGGAATTTTAGCTTTTCTTGAGAACTGCATACAGGCCTTTACTATTGATCACAGCGCCTACCCACATTTTTGAACTTAAAAACATACATAAAAGAAAATAATTTTAAAATTTTTATTGAGTTTCGTACTACGATTATGTTTATTAGGAAAAATGGAAAAAGCAGCAAAGTTTAGGCGGTAGAAGTTATGGCAGCCATTTCGAAGATCACCACATCTCCTCATCAGACTTCTTTTTCTAGACTTCAGCAGGGATCGAACCCGCATCATCGATGTGCAAAGTCAGGAGCAATATGACCTACAATCATCCAACATGCTTGAACCCTCAGCTATTTTTCATTCTGGCAAAATATTTTTTTATTTTCACTTTTATTTCAACATATTTTGATTAAAAGAAAAACACTGATAAACACAAAATATTTCGCACAAACAGCAAAAAATATAATCGATAATCGCATGAGGCTATTGCCTGATAATTTTAAAATGCACTTAGTGGCATTGTGCTACTATGATAGCACGGCCCAGTAATCATAGTCAACTTATGTACAGTGGACTGCATCACTCCCAATACAAAAAAAATCAGTACTGGTTTTCCAATGGAATTATATAATCTATTATATTTAAGGACTTCCACCAAAATATCTCGCAAACATTTTAAGATTTACGTGAGCTGGACCGATTTGAAAACACCTCCAAAAAATGAGTTTTTTATTAAATTTATTATTTTTGAAAAAATTACCTCAGATAACTAAACAGTTTAAGCTTAAAACGTTTGCATAAAAGTATTAAAAAAAATTTCCTACGGAATCATAATAATGAGATTTTTGATGCTGTTTTTGAATTTTTTTCAAAGACTGGTTTAAGAAAAATTTTAATAACTCAGCCACAACCTTACCAATTTAGACTTGTGAGGTATCATTGGTAAGGTATTTTCTCACCGTTTTAATTTCTTTGCGAACAAGCTCATTCAAAGTATGAAAGAGGAAGGTAAGATAAACGCGTGTCATTCCATGTTGAATTAAGATGTGTTTGTATTTGATAAAGAAAAATTTGGGACGTCAATGAGTTTTTTTTTGCAAAGAAATAAAAAGGGTGAGAAAATACCTCTCCACTGATACCTCATAAGTCTATGTCGGTAAAGTTTTGGGGCAGTTATTCAAGTTTTTCTTACACAAATCTTTAAAAAAAGTTAAAAAAAACAGCATCAAAAATTTCATTATGAATTCGGTGATACAATTTTTTAATATCTTTATGTAAATTTTTCAAGCTTAAACTGTTTTGTCATCTGGGGGGATTTTTTTCCAAAAAATCCCTTCAGAAACTATTTTTATTCATAAAAAACTGAATTTTTAGAGGTATTTTCAAACCGGTCCAGCTTACGTAAATCTTAATATTTTTCCGAAATATTTTGATAGAAGTCTTAAAATATACTAGGCTTGGCAATCCCGCCGGAAAAACCGCAAATTTTTTTAGTGATGCAGTCTAATGTACAGTAGCCGCACCAAATTTTCACAAGTTTTAAAACATTATTTTGTTGTTATTTAATTTGGTTAGTTTTTTATAGTTCATTCTTTAACAACATCCGTATAAATACAAATTTAAAGGCAGTGTCACACGATTGGGTATTTGCCAAAATTTGGTGCAAATCGTATCCCAATTGTGTGAATACCCAAATATTTTTCGTTATCCCAATCACGAAAATTAATTTGTTGAAATTGTTGAATAGAACATCGCTGTATTGTACCAATATTTGACTACAAAAAAATTCCCCTTTTTTATTTTGTGCCAATGACCGATTATAAAAATGTACTAATCTGTACAAATGTAACAATCGAGTGCCACTGCCTTATAAATTTATGCAATTTAAAAAAAAAAATCCACAAGTTTTCTTAACATTTTCGAGTTTTTTAATTAGATTCTGAGTATGCAGTTGTAGTAGAATAAAGTAAAAGTTTCAAATGGCTAAAAACTACGATCGGTTTTCTAGGATTTTTAAAAAACCTCGAAATTTGTACGAAAGTTTGTTGAATTTTTTTTTAATATTGCACAAATTTGGAAACTTGGATTTACACGAGTTTTGTTAAAGAATAAACTGTATTTATATAAAAGAAATAACCAAAATTAATTAACAACGAAAATAATACTTTAAAACTTGGCAAAGAGTGGTTCGGCTATAATTTTTGACCACTGTTTGTATTTTTTAGTATCATTAATTGGGCATGCACATTGTACATAAAGGTAGTACATAACAGAATTAAAAAATATATGCCTTTTTTCAAAGCTCATTTTGCCTTTTTTAAGTTTTTAGTGCCTTAAAATCCAACATTTCTACGTTTCGGGGGGCTCAGAACACCAGACAAAAACCAAAAATGTTTAAAACACACGAAAAAATCAATATACGCACAAAACTAGGAGCCAAATATAGTACAACCGCGTTTTTAATTTTTGTCTCTGACGTCAGGATTTTTTAGAGGACTTTGAAATTTCTAGGATATGATTGGATTTATCCAATTATTTTTATTTATTTATTTATTTTATTTACAAAGATTTGGTGCATTTTATAGTAACAATATGTGTAGCAATTGAAAGGAAAAAATCTGTGGAATTGAAAAAAATTTAATTTTTTGGTGCACCAGGACGAATAAGTGTTGAAAATGTCCTTTTAAAACTTTATCCTTGAATATCCTTGGAAATTTCCAATATTTATTTTTGAAAAAAATATATGTCAAGGACTAATAGGTAAACTACCACATCCTCGAATTTCGTCCTTCCAACATTATTAGTTTTACACTTCTCTTTATAAGATATTGATAGTTACAATATACATACATAAATGAAGATACTGGAATCATTACACTGTACACCACTCGCCTGGGTATTGAACCAAACCAATTTTTTAAGAGATTAAGTCATAGGTAAAAAAGTAATTTCTCCGTTTTTCGAAGTTAGCCTCCGAAATCGTGATATGGGCCTTCGAAGTTCGAAATAGGACCTTTGGTAAAAAATTATTTTTTATTATTATATGTAAATAACTTAAAAACTAAAATCATAGACGTAGTCCGCGTTTTGCTCATATTTAAACGGTATACAACTTTTTTGTGCAAACTTATATTGCAGGTGCTATAAGGGGCCAAAGTCGAGTCTTCGAAAAATTAAAAACCTTATATTTCAAACAATTTTGAACTGATTGATTTTGAAATTATTATTGTTGTAATCGTGATTAAACTCCCTTTCTTCTGATATGCATATTTGTATACTTTGTCTGTAAAAATTTGAGAAAAAACATTTAAAAGGAAAAAGTACCTTTTTTATAAAAAAAAAATATTTTAAACAAAAAACTTACTAACCGATTTTTTAAAAATTTATATCGTTGTAAGCGCAATCAAACCTTCTTTCTTTTGATATGCGTATTATTTTCATATATAAAAAATTCGAAAAAAAACACCTAAAAGGAAAAAATACCTTTTTTTATAAAAAAAAAACAAAAAAATCTATAAAAACATTACTAACCCATTTCTAAAAATTTGGTATCGTTGTAACGGCGATTAAACACCCTTACTTCTGGTATGCATATTTAAAACTTCGTATATAAAAATTTGAGAAAAAAAACACTTAAAAAAGCAGAAATACCTTTTTTTTATAAAAAAAAATATTTTAAACAAAAAAATTACAAACCGATTTTTAAAAAATTGGTATCGTTGTAAAGGATACCAGGGAACTTATACTTTCTTAAACCCTAAATTTTTTATTTATATATACAAATAGAATTAATTAAAAACATTTGATCCCTCTATATAAACCCCTGCCCCTAGGTGAAAGGCTGACTACGCGACTTTGCCCACATATGACTATATAAGTTTATCTCATTATGTCTAACTGAACGTTCTATCGAAGATGTTTAAAATAGGGGTAAAAGCACCCCGGCTTACAATGTAGTGGTAGTTTTCGGAAAGGTGGAAAACATATATTTAATACTTGCGCCGGGTATTTAAATAATGTTCGGCTCCGCCCAAAGTTAGACTTTCTTACTTGTTAAAACTAATTTAGTTCATAATTTTTTAGCACATACACATGCATGCATATTTGATATTTAAGATAAATACTAACAAATTGTTATAACTTGAATTCTTTATTTTTGCTTTGAAATTTCCTTCACTGAAGTAATGTGGAATAATCTTAGAAAATCAATATTTGTTTGGTAGTTAAAGTGAACTCATTCCAAATGAATTCAGGTACATTTTAATTTTTATTGCTTTTGAAGCATCGAGGACAGGGTTGTTGCGAATATTCGCATTCGCAACCGCGGAGCTTCCGCATTAATTTTAACATTCGCATTCGCTTTCGCATTCGCAATAATCAATGCTGAGCTTTTGCGAATGCGAATGTACATCTGTCAAACAAAATGACAAATTTAAGCCAATATTTTTGGCAGCATACAGGAGTATTTGTGTTACAAAACTGGTCAAAAGTCAGATTTATCGAAAGCTATATAACCGAGCTATCAATGGACAGTTATACAAGTTCCCACTTCTACTTGATCATTTGTTTCTTTCTGTATTACGATTTTGTGGACCAATCTTAAAAAAAAACTACTAGACATGAAAGAAAACAGTGTGCACTATAATTTTAAACCGCTTTTGATGTTATATTCGTTGCCATCATTTCATTCTTTGGGAAATCTATTTTTAGCAAAAATTTAAAAAACAGCAATTTTGTTTACTTGGCGGCCCTTGTCGGGCAATATTTTTTTCATAAGGATATACATTGGAACTTTGGCTAAAACATTCTGTTCTAAAACTGTCCCCTACGTCTCCCTTCTTTTGATATTGAAAGTCAAGGAGCATATTCTCCTTCAATAGGGATTTCCAGCAGAAATGTTCAACGTCTAGCTAAAGAGAATCGAAGCTCCAATAATTAAATAACTGTAGATGCGACCTTTAATGAGGTAAGAATTACGTAACTGTCGAATATTATTTTTCAAAGATCTGTTGAAGATATTTTTTTTGTTACTTTTTCTAGAAAAGTGTAATTATATTTTTGTCATAAAATGGCTTATTCTGATTAAGCTCCGTGTTTTCTTTTATTACTTAGCAGAAAGACAAATCAAATAATGCATGTGCAGGGAGTCCACTCTAATATTGTTGAAATGGCTCTAAGTCTGTCTAACCAGGGTGCGGGCAATAACCGGCCTTTAGCTTCAGGCGCTAAACGGTTAAGTAGTTTATCAAGCAATATTGATGGGCCTTCAACAAGTAATGCTAAAAGTCTTATAAGCAACCTAGAAATAATTTTAGATGTGAAATTAAATTTGAAGGCCAATCTTAAAGAAAAACGAGCTCATCTCGGTGAAAATCCTCTCGATTTGTGGAAAACTAAACTAAAATACGACAAATTGACAGATCTGGCCCGCAACTATTTGAGCGCTCCATCCGCCAGCTTTCCAAGTGAGCAATTGTTCAGTGCTGCCGGCCTTATACACGAGCCTGTAAGAAATCGCCTCATTGGAGAAAAGGCAGTAATAGTCTAAGATCCGACAAAGGCACAACCTTCACCCATCTGTTTAATGTATGAAATCTATTTTGAATGAAATTTAACGTGTTAGGAAACATTCCGCGAGTGGGTTGGCTGAAAAAATCCTGGCCAGGACATTTTTAATTAAATATTCAAAAATTATTATTATGTTTTGATTTTGTACTCTCTTATTTGATGAACAAATTATATACCAATCGAAAGTAATAAGCCTATAGAACGTGAAAACGTTAGTTTGTCTATTCTTTTCCTGGCCCACCTATCGGTTTAGCAGATATGAACAGGTAGGTATTACTAGTCATTTTCACTCATCTGTTAACCACATTCTATAGGCTTTATGCTTTGGATTGGTATATATGTTATTTTTCATTATATAAATGAGTTCAAAATTTAAGAAAAAATAATAATGTTTGAATATTTAAGTAAAAATAAATTTTCACTCATCTGTTTAACACATTCTTTAGGCTTTGTGCTTTGGATTGGTATATATGTAATTTGTTCATTAAATAAATGAGTTCAAAAGTTAAGAAAAAATAATAATGTTTGAATATTTAAGTAAATATATCCTGGATTTTATCAGCCAACCCAGTCGCAAAATTTTTCCTAACACGTTAAATTTCATACAAAGTAGATTTCATCCATTAAACCGATGGGTGAAGGTTGTGCCCTTGTCGGATCTCCTACTATAAAATTACTTTTTTTATACCCGAGCGCATTTGTGCACAAGGGTATTATAACTTTGTTCACATAACGGTTGTTTGTAACAGGCAAAACGAATCGAGATAGATATAGACAAATGTATACATAAATGATCAGAATGAAAAGAGAAATCGATTAAGCGGTGACTGTCTGTCCGTCCGTCCGTCTGTGCACACGATAACTCTAGCAAAAATTTAGATATCTTAACGAAACTTGGTATGTGCACTTCTTTCGGGCGTAGGACGGATGGAATTGAAAATGGGCAAAATCGGACAATAACCACGCCTACCTCCCATATAACGGTAATTTTCAGAAATATGAAAACTGCGATATTTTAGTAATTACTGAAGATTATTCACTCAAAATTGATATTTACAATCAACTTTTAGACAAAAAATAACAATATTATAAATTTTTGGAAAATGGGCGTGGCCACGCCCACTTATGGTTACAAGTGTATATCTTGGTAGCCGCTGCACCAATTTCTTCAAAACTTGGCACAGTTGGCCTTGATACACCATACCAAATGACCGAAAAATTTTAAAATCGGACAATAACCACGTCCACATCCCATATAAGGGTAATTTAGAGAAATACGAAATACTCGATAAATCAGTAAATATTAAAGCTAATTTATTCAAAATTGATGCTTGCAACAATTCTTTATCAGGAAATTCACCGCCCACTTATGATCAGATATATGTATCTCGGCAACCGTCGTACCAATTTGTACCAAACTCGGTAAGGTTATTGTGCTATCCAGACAAAAGCATAACGTTGAAAATTATTGAAATCGGACTAAAATTACGGCGGCTTTTCATATAAAAGTAAATTTCAGAAATGCTTGAAACTTCAATATTTCGAAATTTAAGGACGCTAATTTACTCAAAATTGATACTAAAAACAATCCATTGAAAAGAAGTAACATTGTTTGCCCACATATGACTATATAAGTTTATCTCATTATGTCTAAGTGAACGTTCTATTGAAGATTTTTAAAATAGGGGTAAAAGCATCCTGGCTTACAATGTAGTGGTAGTTTTCGGAAAGGTGGAAAACATATATTTAATACTTGCGCCGGGTATTTAATGTTCGGCTCCGCCCAAACTTAGACTTTCTTACTTGTTTTTATCTAAAACTAATAAAAAACTATTGTGGAAAAGCAACCACAATTTGAAAAAATGGCAGAAGTGATAGCTATTTCGGAAATCACCACATTTCCTCATCAGACTTCTTCAGCGGGATTCGAACCCAGCTGACTCAGCCAGTTGCCTACGCACTGTGCTAAGTTCGCCTTATAAACTGTTGTTGCATTTTAAAACTTTTTTCATGTGCGCTAACTATGTACAATCGAGCGCAGCTATTCCAGTGCTATTTAAACTTGATCATGTGGTTATTGGTTTAGTTGGTTTTTGTTAATAATTCTATTTTTAGAATGTTTAACTTTTAGGTGTGCTCGTCCATCCACAATAGCTTTTCATTAAAAACGGTCTCAAGCTCAATAAAAATTGTTGAACATAATTGTTATAAGGCCATAAATAACAAAAACAAATAACTTAAGTTTTTCATTAAAAACGGCCTCAAGCTCAATAAAAATTGTTGCCAGTAAAACTAATAAAGTTAGAAGGACGAAATTCGAAGATGAGGTAGTTAACATACTAGTCCTTGACATATATATTTTTCAAAAATAAATATTGGACATTTTCAAGGATGTTCAAGGATAAAGTTTTAAAAGGACATTTTCAATACTTATTCGTCCTGGTGTACCCAAAAATGAAATTTTTTTCTATTCTACAGTATTGTTATTCTACAATGCATCGAATCTTTTGAATAATTTTTGTATTCAATCATATTGTAGAAATTTCAAAGTCCTTTAAAAAAAATCCTGACGTCAGAGAGAAAAACTAAAAACGCAGTTTTACTATATTTGGCTCCTAATTTTGTGAAAATATTAATTTTTCCGTGTGTAAAATTGACTGTCGCACGGTATAATAGGCGGCATATACGGTGCGTCTCACTCGTGAGCCATTAGTGTACATGTTGACTCGCCTTTCGACTACACACCTTTGAGTCATGCCAGAGTCATATCGGTATCACTGACACATGTTTATTTTCACGCACATATCCCAACCGACTCGCACCGTGTTTGCCGCCTATAAAAATTCTTGGAAAGGACAAATATAAGCTATATACATAAATATATTTTGTGTATACATTTCTGTGATAATTTGTCAAGTTTGTTTCTCTTTGTTTTGTTTTAAATAAAACTGTATGAAGAGACGTGGTATCGTTTTATTATAAAAACAAAATTGTATGTTCGGATTCGATGCTTTAGAAATTTGGCAATTTTGTCCGCAGAAATTTGGTCCCAGTAGGTATGCAAGTGCTTTTGCAGTTGGTATCATCACAGGGCTTAAAATCAATTTTTTTGCTGAATATTTTTAGGCCCATTAATAATGATGCAAACCTCCGAGTGTATTTCTGCCATGAAAATAGCTTCTCAGTGAGACGTTCTCACAAAAATACAATCAGAGTCGGCCTAAGACAACATTCGTTATCGCTAATTTTGATCTATAAAAATCTCCAAAAGACCCAGCAAAAAATCGGTAATCGCTTTTAGTGGTAACGTGTTCTAGAAGGCACAGCGTTATAATGCCTTCGAATTTTTTCGCTTCTTTTAGGCATTGCCAGTAATGCAAAGTAGAATGTCCTACAATATTTTATTTATCTCGCTTCTTCGTTTCATTTCGGGGAATGCAAAGTAGAATGTCCTATAATATTTATTTTTTAATTCGTTTCTTTGCTTAATTTCCGGGAATGCAAAGTAGAATGTCCTACAATATTTTATTTGTTTCGCTTCTTTGCGTCATTTCAGGTAATGCAAAGTAGAATGTCCTACAATATTTTATTCGTTTCGCTTCTTTGATTCATTTCGGGGAATGCAAAGTAGAATGTCCTACAATATTTTATTTGTTTCGCTTCTTTGCTTCATTTCGGGGAATGCAAAGTAGAATGCTGCATCGTAGTCAGCTGAAAAATGGAATGAATATCCAAAAATTCTTTTCTACCGTTACTTTCTGTGGAAATTTGTCTCGCATAAAAATCATGTTTTGCTTTGTTCTATTAGCAGCGAAGTAGAAGTCAGTCAATGAAGTGACGTACAAGAGTGCGGAAGTTCAATTTTAAGCTTAATTAAATATGCATGTATGTACATACCGATTTTAAAGAAAATCTAAATACCTAAATACAAACATATGTACGCTGATTCATAAAAATTTTAATTAATTTTAACCTTTTAAGACATTTTCTGATTTCAATTTAATATAAGTAAGTATGTACTTATCTAGGCATTCTACATTAGTTTCTCTGTAAGGCATTCTTTGTTCGCTTCTCTGGATTCTGTTTATCCATGCGTTCTCCCTTCGTTTGAAGGTAATGCTGCGGGTAAGGGCTTACCTCCAATGACATGCCCATGTTAAAATAAGGCCTTCTTGAAGCGAAACGGTAAGCGATTCCCATCGCCTAGCTCCTTTCCACTTTCGTTTCTGTGGTAATCGTGTTTTTTGCTGGGGAGTAGCAGGCACGCCTAACATGCAACATCTGGTTACATGTCCCTCATACTACCCCATTTGACTGATTACACATTGCATCTGTTACTTTTCCTTGTTGTATATTTTTGTGCACCACTGTTTTCTATTTAGAGCAATTTAACGACGAAAATTTAGCGTAGCGATTGTCAGACGACGATCTGAGTCGATTTAGCCTTGTCCGTCTGTCTGTCCTTCCGTCCGTCCCTATTAACGCAAGCAGTCCCTAAGTTTTAGATATATCTGGCTGGAATTGTCAGACGTATTTTTGTAATGCATTAATCGGAACCCACAAGATCAGACCAATAAAACTGGCTGACTTCCAAAACGTACCAATAAATGTTTGGATACTGTTCTATTGCGGTATTTAAACTGTTTGTATATGCAGAGTTGCGAAACATTGCAAACATATACAATGCATATTTTGAATATTTAATAAAACAATGACCACCATTTCGGAATTTTCCATTTTTAAAACCTAAATGGTAACTAAAGCCAAACGAAGCATCAACTTTGTTTCTGGGCCGCTAATTTCTTTAGCGATATACATTGTTAACCAATTGTAGTTCGGCGTTATTGAACATTAGTACGTATGCAATGCAATTGAGGTTTTGGAAGTTAGCCACATATATGTACATAGTTCCCATACGGTCGATTGTTCAGATATGAAGTTTTGCTTGTTCATTTAGAAAGATATTTAGAACCGTAAAATTTTCTGAGCTGTTTACTCATCAATCAAGCATCGAGATCGGTGCCCTAAGGTACAGTTTAAAGTCAGTTCAGTTTACAGAGGCGATGACAGCACTTTGCTTGTGTTTAATTGTTGTTGTACGTCGTAAACTTTAAAAGCTTAAATAAACATTTAGAGGAATTGAACCCACAACCAACTATTTTTTATCACTGAAAATTTATAATATGACTTTTATGGCCTTGCGAACGCCTTTAATATATTTTAAGCCGTATAAAGTTTACGACATAAAACTATATGACAGTCTACAACACCTTGTGAACTCCCTAATTATCTGTACTAATATCATTTTCTTCTTCTTCTTATTTGGCGCTGTAACCGCCTAAGCGATTTTGGCCGAGTCCAAAACAGCACGCCAGTCATTTCTCTTCTGTGCTAACTGACGCCAATTGAAAATGCCAAGTGAAGCCAAGTCCTTCTCCACCTGGTCTTTCCAACGCAGAGGAGGCCTTCCTCTTCCTCTGTTCCCAGCATCGCGGCCCGCGTTGAATATTTTCAGAGCAGGAGCGTTTCTGTCCATCCGAACGACATGGCCAAGCCAGCGGAGCCGCTGAATTTTAATTCGCTGCACTATGTCTATATCGTTGTAAAGCTCATACAGCTCATCGTTAAATCGTCTGCGATATTCGCCATCACCAACGCGTAAAGGTCCGTAAATCTTTCGCAGAATCTTTCTCTCGAAAACTCCAAGAGCCGCCTCATCAGATGCTTTCATTGTCCATGCTTCCGCGCCATACACCAGCACAGGCATGATGAGTGACTTATAGAGTGTGATCTTTGTACGACGAGAGAGGACTTTACTTCTCAATTGCCTACTCAGCCCAAAGTAGCACTTGTTGGCAAGAGTGATTCTCCGTTGGATTTCAAGGCTGACATTATTATTGGTGTTAATGCTGGTTCCCAAATAAACGAAGTCGTCCACTTTTTCAAACTTGTAACTGTCAACAGTGACGTGGGTGCCAAGACGCGTATGCTCTGACTGTTTGTGTGCTGACAGGAGATACTTCGTTTTGTCCTCGTTCACCACCAGACCCATTCGCTTTGCTTCTCTATCCAATCCCGAGAAGGCAGAACAGACGTAGCCCTTGTTTTTACCGATAATATCGATGTCGTCGGCATACGCCAGCAATTGTACGCTCTTATAAAGTATTGTGCCTGAGCGGTTCAGTTCTGCGGCTCTTATTATCTTCTCCAACATAAGATTAAAGAAATCACACGAAAGGGGGTCCCCTTGCCTGAAACCTCGTTTGGTATCAAACGGCTCGGAGAGGTCCTTCCCTATTCTGACGGAGCTGGTGGTATTGCTCAACGTCATTTTACACAGCCGTATTAGTTTCGCGGGGATACCAAATTCAGACATCGCGGCATAAAGGCAACTTCTCTTCGTGCTGTCGAAAGCGGCTTTGAAATCGACAAATAGATGGTGTGTGTCGATCCTATTCTCGCGGGTCTTTTCCAAGATTTGGCGTATTGTGAATACCTGATCTATGGTGGATTTTCCAGGCCTAAAGCCACACTGATAAGGTCCAATCAGCTCGTTGACGGTGGGCTTCAGTCTTTCGCACAATACGCTCGATAAGACCTTGTAACCTATGCTTAGAAGGCTAATTCCGCGGTAGTTGGCGCGTATGGCGGGGTCGCCTTTCTTGTGGATTGGGCAGAGCACACTTAAATTCCAGTCGTCGGGCATGCGTTCATCTGACCATATTCTGCATACGAGCTGATGCATGCACCTCATCAGCTCCTCGCCGCCGTACTTGAATAGCTCGGCTGGCAGGCCGTCAGCTCCAGCAGCTTTGTTGTTTTTCAGCCGCGTAATCGCTATTCGTACCTCGTCATAGTCAGGCGGTGGGACAGCTACTCCATCATCATCGACTGGGGACTCGGGTTCGTCTTCCTCACTACTTTCAGCGCTGCTACCATTCAGTAGGTTATAAAAGTGTTCCCTCCACAATTTAAGTATATTCTGGACATCGGTCACTAGGTCGCCATTGTTGTTCTTACAGGAGTTCGCCCCGGTCTTGAAACCTTCCGTAAGTCGCCTAACCCTCTGGTAGAATTTTCGGGCGTTCTTCCTGTCGGCCAGCATCTCAAGCTCTTCGCACTCACGTATTTCGGCCTCTCTCTTCTTATTGCGGCAAATACGTCTCGCTTCCTTCTTCAGTTCCCTATAACGGTCCCACATGGCTCGCGTTGCGCCCGATCGCAGCGTGGCCCTGTAGGCGGCATCTTTTTTCTCTGCGGCTTCTTGACATTCCTCATCGTACCAGTTGTTCTTTCGGGCTCGCTGAAATCCAACTACTTCTTCGGCGGCGGTACTTAATGATCGGGAAATGTGGTTCCACTGCTCGCGTACGTCGGATTGTTGAAGAGTGCTCTCAGAGAGCAGGTGTGTGAGTCGAGTGGCGAATAAATTGGCCGTCTGTTGTGATTGCAGCTTTTCGACGTTAAGCTTTCCTTGCATTGATGGGCGCACATTTTTTGCTGCACAGAGGCGGGTGCGTATCTTGGCTACAACAAGATAGTGGTCCGAGTCGATGTTTGGCCCTCGGAGTGTACGTACGTCCAAAACGCTTGAAGCATGCCTTCCGTCTATCACAACATGATCGATTTGGTTTCTCGTTTTTCGATCTGGAGACAGCCATGTAGCTTGGTGGATGTTCTTATGCTGGAACCTAGTACTACATATTACCATATTTCGGGCCCCGGCGAAGTCGATCAGCCTCAGTCCGTTATCGGACGTTTCGTCGTGGAGGCTGAATTTTCCGACAGTGGCGCCAAAGATCCCTTCCTTGCCCATCTTGGCATTAAAATCGCCAAGCACGATTTTGACATCGTGTCGGGGGCAGCGCTCATATGTACGTTCCAAGCGCTCATAGAAGAGATCCTTGGACGCCTCATCCTTCTCTTCCGTCGGGGCATGGGCGCAGATGAGCGAGATGTTGAAGAATCTAGCTTTGATGCGGATTGTGGCTAGACGTTCGTCCACCGGGGTGAACGCCAGTACTCGGCGACGGAGTCTCTCTCCTACCACGAATCCAACACCGAATTTGCGCTCCTTTACGTGGCAACTGTAGTAGACGTCGCAAGGCTTCACGCTTACTTTACCTTGCCCCGTCCATCGCATTTCTTGGATGGCGGTGATGTCAGCCTTTGTCTTCCCGAGGACATCAACCAGCCGGGCAGAGGCACCTTCCCCATTAAGGGTCCGGATATTCCAGGTGCATACCCTTAAATCATAGTCCTTTATACGTTTGCCGTGGTCGTCATCAGAAAAAGGGGGTCTCATCCGAGGCTTGTTGGAATTTTTCATTGGGCGGGGTTTTAACGTGGCGGGACCCAAACCCAGCGCACGCGAAGTTTTACGCTTACTAATATCATTTTACCAAATTTAAAATTTTAGCTTTGAATACTCCGTTTTTGAGAATTTGTTTGTATGTAAATATTGTATAAATTTTGTTTACAATACATTACATTATGACAAAAAATGTGTACCGCTAACTTGAAGGTGACACACGCCCGTGTGTTGCCTAATGAGATTAATATCATAGTACGAAGCATCAAATTCGTATTTCATAAATTTAATTATAATTTAAGATACAACTAGGTGGTTGATAAGGCCTCAGCTCCAGCTAAAATTTTTGCTTTTAGATTGCGCAGAAAAAGGAATAATGCAATTTAGAAATATTGTTATTACTGACACGTTCTGACACCTTGTGAACAAACTATATCATATAAACCATCAAACAGTTAACAGAATTGACAATTAAAAAGTAATAATTTCTTAAATTTAGGATCCTCTGTACTCTACGAAAATTTATATCTTTAAAAAACATTTTTTTTTATAATTTCTACAGAGGTACATACATTTAATACTCTATCCAATAATGTACTGAAAACATTTTTATCGGTCTTTCAAGAAGACATTAGAATCACCTAAAGTAATTTTGGCGCATGAATTTTCGAAAAACTCTATATTTTACTTTAAATAAAAATACCTTTTTGCACTAATGCCTAAAATTGTTACTTAGAACGATAATGAGTTGCTGATTATTAAGACGAAAATGAATTTGGCATGAACATGCTATGCATAAAGAAGTAAAAATCGGCAGCTACAATTATTTAGCCCACTTCGCCACAGGAAGTAAATTTAATATAATTACAAACAACGTTTATATGAACATAGTGAAGCCTTCACTTCAGAGCACTAATGTGTGTCTAGTTGGTTTTGGTAATAGCAATAAGGAAAACAAAATCAAACCAGTGGGTTCAATGAAGCATGAAATTACAATTTCCGGTGGAAAATATAGCCTAAATCCTTCTGGATACCTAGACGTTCACATATTGCTCGGTGAATACTTCTGTGTGCCAGCAAAAATTACAATAAGTGCTCGTGGGCTGTCAATTAAAAAACCGGGAAAGATTTAAGTGAAGACGTGTTAGCATTGTAAATAATTGTCATTTAAATAACAAGTAATTTTTAGCAAAAAAAAACCGACTTAAAAAAAATATATATGTATATATATTTCATGATCCAATGATCGGATCTAAACCAAATTCGTATGGGACCACCTCTGAGACACTACCTTTCTACTGCTGTGTAATTTCCACTATAGTAAAACGAGGTTCTTGATTTTAGATTACAGCAGTTTTATTTGCGCGACAATTCTACTCTACTTGACAGTTTGATGCTGACTCACTTAAGAATATATTATGTATTACATATACAGCAGCGGCTGCAAGCAAAGCCAGAGATTGATGAAGAGAATAGCGGGAGATTCCTTGGAAAATGTCCGTTCCCTTTAGTACTCAAAATAACAATAAGGCTGCCAGATTGTACATACCGCCCCCAATGCTGAGCCCAGCATTACGAACCGAAGCGCCCCTGATTTGCTACGACATCGTTTCTGATCTGGTTTGATGTAGGTTGTGGGTTTTACCTATAATAAGGTAAGAGATAAAAGGCTAAGTGTGTGCAAGAGTGTTAGTTAAGCAGAGTGGTATCCCTCGCTTCGCTGGTAGATGGTATTGGCAATCGACAAATTTTCGATATCGAACGCGTATAAAGGCCGTGTTGGGTACGAACAGTAACTACTAGTACAAGTTGGTCAGATCCTGGATGTACTTCGGTCACACGTCCCAGCAACCATTGAGTGGGGATAGTTTATCATCTTTCACCAAAACCAGCTCGTTTACACAGAGATTTGGCTCCTCCTGCCTCCATTTTGGTCGTGCTTGCAAATGAGAGAGCCAGTCTGCTGACCATCTGGTCCAAAATTGTTGTACCAATCGCTGCATATCAAAATACTGTGCTGTAAGGGATTTGCTATCAGGAGTGGTTTCAGGTGGTGAAAGTAAGGCGTCCCTGACCAAGAAGTGCCCCGGAGTTAACACAAAGAGGTCATCGGGGTCGGATGTCAGCAGGCACAATGGCCTTGAATTAAGGCAGGCTTCGATCCTTGCCAGGATTGTGGACAGCTGCTCGTAGGTTAGTCTTGTTCCGCCGATAATGCGTTTTAGATGATATTTGATGAATTTTACATTAGCCTCCCACAGCCCGCCAAAATTTGGAGAGTACGGGGGGCTGAAATGCCAATTTATGTTTTGTACGGCTAATTGAGGTACAATATCACGCTCAACTTCTTCAACAAATCGACCGCGTACATGAAGAACGTTTCTTTCTCCGAGAAACGGCGTTAAGCTGACGAGTTTGCTTCTATTTGGCACAACTTGTTTGGTTTCGATCAAATGTATTTCTGTTCGAAAAGTTTCTTGTTGCACCAGTCGAACGATACAAAACAAACTTTGTTGTAGCTCACTTGGAGTCAGTGGGCCACTTTTTGGTCCCTCGTGGTTAATTTTACGCTGAAGATTATAATAAAATCGTAACATCCAAGCGGTGATGCGTTGAAGTTTCTTAAGTTTCGAAAGTTTGAATGGACCACGAAAGCACAACTAGCTTTCGAAAAATTAAAAACTTGCCTAACCAGTGCACCTGTGTTGGTAAACCCTGATTTTTCAAAGAAATTTTACCTTCACTGTGATGCAAGTGACTTTGGTATCGGAGCTGTACTTGTACAATTAGACGAAGAAGGCTCCGAACGTCCAATTGCCTTCCTGTCCAAAAAGTTAAATGCAGCACAGCGAAATTACAGTGTAACTGAAAGAGAATGTTTATCGGCCATTGAAGCTATCGAACGTTTTCGATGCTATCTAGAGCTCCAAGAGTTCGAAGTTATTACCGATCACGCTAGTTTGGTATGGCTTATGAGACAACCGAATCTATCAGGCTGATAAGCTCGATGGGCCTTTAAATTTCAAGGGTATAATTTTTCGATAAGCCACCGAAAAGGTAAAAACAATATCGTTCCCGATGCCCTGTCGCGCGTGCACGAAAACGAAATAGCTACCCTTGGAATCCCATCACCTCTTATTGATGTCGAATCTCCACATTTTAACGATGAACATTATGAGCTGTTGAAAACCCGCATACGTACTGAGCAGTCGAAATTACCTGACTTAAAAATCTTAGATAGATACGTATATATTCGTACTGAGCACGCCACGGGAGAGGAAGAGCAAGAACAATCCTCATGGAAGTTGTGGGTATCGCGTAATTTACGGCTTACGGTGATGCAAGCTGCGCACGATAGTAAAGTTGCTTCTCACGGAGGTATGGAAGAACTATTGAGTTGATTCGAAGAAACCTTTATTGGCCTGAACTGGTTAAAGACGTGCGTGAATATATTCGAAACTGTGACGTCTGTAAAGAAACGAAAGCACCAAATTTTATACCACGACCACTAATGGGAAACCAATCGACGTCTTCAAGACCTTTCCAGAAACTGTATGTAGACCTTTTAGGCCCTTATCCAAGAAGCAAGAAAGGACACATCGGCTTGTTAATGGTGTTAGACCACTTCAGCAAATTTCATTGGCTATGCCCCCTACGAAAATTTACTAGTTCCAAAATAAACGAGTTTCTTTTAAATGAAATTTTTTATTTGTATGGTGTTCCCGAAACCATCATTACGGATAACGGAAGTCAGTTTAAAGCTAACGACTTTAATTCGTTCCTTACCTCTTTTGGAATCGAACACATGTATACCGCCGTATATTCCCCGCAAAGCAATGCCTCCGAGAGAGTAAACCGATCATTGCTAGCAGCAATTAGGGCATACATTAAAAAAGATCATCGTGAATGGGATGAAAATCTGCCAAGTATTTCGTGTGCGCTCCGAAAAGGAATTCACCAAAGCACCGGTTGTTCACCTTATAGAGCCTTATACGGATTTAACATGATAACGCACGGATCAGAGTACAAGTTATTGAAAAAACTAGAACTCCTGAAAGAACCTTGTTCTGGACTGAAGACTGAAGATGCGTTAATGCTACTCCGTCAAAATATTCAACGGAAGACTAAACAGGCATATGAGCGAAATAGAAACCAGTACAATCTTCGAGCTAAACCAATATCTTACAAAATAGGCCAGGAAATTTATAGACGAAACTTTGCCAAGAGCAATTTCAGCCAAAACTTCAATGCCAAGCTTAGTCCTGCCTTTTTAAAAGCTCGAATTCGAGAGAAAGTAGGAAATAATTACTACCTCCTCGAAGATTTATGTGGAAAACTAATCGGTACATATCACGCGAAAGATATTCGTCCGTAAAGGACTCCCTCAAAAGAAAATTTCGTAATTCCAGCTAACATTAAAGCTTAAAGAATATTTCCTCTTATCTGGTTTTGTGACGGCTTTTTACTCGCAATAACATCTTAGCCAGCTAATCCAGTTTCTGATAAAATATTTGCATAAGTTTATAGTTGAGTTGTCGTTTTCCAACACTGGTGAGAGGAATTTTTTTTTGGGACACCTCTTGTCATTATTAAAAAAGTCATTGTCAAATACCTATAGAGAGTATCAGTGCAGAGAATTACTTACTTTTCCATTTTGGGCTCCGACGTGTAAATACACCTAGTTTTTCAGTTCCGCGACTAGTCAAAAAGACTAAATCCAAATCCTAATTTTTTTATTACATCACCTTGTAAAGGTGCTTCCAACTCCTTTTTTTAGGAATAAAAATGTAAGTAGTGGGTGAAGTATAAAGTGATTTTTTTCACCAAAAGAAATTTTATTTAGATTTCCAATATAGACATAGATATATCGAATATAAACCGACTAGCATTGACTCTAAAGTCAAAGGTTTCCACACTGGCAATAATTTACTAGAGCAGGTAATTATTCTCTTCGTTTCATTCTATCAAAAATTTTCGCAAAAACACCTAACTATGTAGATTGGCCTACAAATCAATGCAATTAAGGAAGTACATTTTTTTTACAGCAACACGTGTGCTCTTCAACGCTCCACCCGATGCCCCTCATAATTCTTACATTTCTATATGTAGCCAAAACCTACAAAAGGTAAAAAGAGGAACAGTCATCGTTACCGCAGAGTCTCCCAAGCGAGCGACCAGTTTCTATCCGCTCAGCTTCCATATGTATTTCGTAGGAAGATCCACCACACAAAAAGAGTCCGCTAAAGAGCAGTTGGTGATCGCAAGCCCTGATTAGGAAAAAGTCCCATCGTGAAGAATCAGAAAAATAATAATAAAAAAAAAATAAAAAAATAAAAACCAAACCCACCCGAATCAAAAGTAGAAAAAAATATATATACATATGTGTTATATATATAAGTATATATATGTATGTGCATATATGTATAGGTATACCAAAATTTGCAAATTGATTATAATTACTACATATAGTTTTGCTCAATATTTAAAAACACCAAAAAAAAAAATTAACTTATCACGTATCTATTGCCATTAGAATTGAAGATGAAATAATAAGTATGATACATAGTTAGTTAACGTTCAAAAACAAAAAAAGAAAAAAAAAAGTGAAAAGTGTTCTATATATGCGAGACCTGTATCTGTATTTGCCAAATTATACTGAAACTAGCAGGATTACTCTAGTGCTGTACATATGTATACATATATATAAAATTACATTGCACTTCTCAACTAACAACAACCACAGAATACCAGCACCGCAGTCATCGTGTAAGGCCTTGCATCGTGTTGCTGCGCTCTAAAATGTAAGTTGTTTCTTTTGTTCTTTTTGCTATACCTTTCTCACTAAATATACATATTTATACATACGTACATATTTACCTTTTAAGTTTTTTTTTGCATACCTTCTTACGCAGGAAGAGAAAGAGAGACGATGAGCTTTATTGAGCTGAGATTGGGTTTTACTGTAAACCTAAATACATAAGTGTTTTCACAGTCCAGCATTGTCTCTCACTCTCTCCCTTGGTTTTTGCTATTTGTTTATAAATGATTAGTTTCACCATTCACCATAGATAATCAAAAAAAAAAACAAACAAAAAAAATAGCTCTAGAATTTAAACTTTTCGCGAGTACCCATATTAGTAGTTATGAGTCGGCCATTGTTTAATTTTTGTTGTTGGACATTTCTTATTTTTGAATTGCAACGTTATACATTAAATGAAAGGAAACCGCTCCTTTGTAACTTATTAAACAAATAACCACAACAACAAAAAAAAATAACAAAAAAAAAACTGTTGTACAAAAGAAACATTAATATCTACAAGCCCCTTATATCTAAGTATGTAGTATGTGTAGCTCTTTTCTTGATGTAATAAATTTGAATATTATAATGGAGTAATTTGAATTTTTCCTTGGCGGTAGGGTAGCGGGAAGGTTTGATGAAAGTTGATTGGGGATTTTCAATTAAGCGCCATTGAGAATCCATGGAGGGTGTGCTTAGCCACTGCATCTGCGCTAGAGAAAAAAAATTGTAAGATGCAGGAAAGGAATCAGCAACAACGAGACTCGTAGGCCATTCTTCTTTTTGATTATTTAAAGATTTTTCGTTTCGTTTTGGGTTAAACTTCAGTCGATCAGTTTCGTCGGCATTTTGGTCTTATTTTTTTTATTTTCTAGGAACTCTTTAAACTTTTTGGAACCAACTACCTTAGTTTTAGGCAAATAGTCAAGAACCCCCCCAGGCTGATCGCTAGCGGCAAAGACGAGTTCCGTCCGACTATTGCCTAGAACCAAGCGAGTCCATAGGTGGTGGTTACAGAAGACGCGTACAATATTACCTACAGTTGTACATAAATATGTATGGATGAATGCATTTAGTTCTACCAATGCACAGTGGCCAATTTTTCGAAAAAGCTGGCCAAAAGTCGAAGCGTGGTACAATTGTAATCAAACCTTGTGTATTCGTCTTTATTTTGGTTGCTGGTTTTAAATTTCACCACATAATTTCGAAATTCAAAATGGCGGATCCATAATGGCTGCTGTGTACGCTTAAAATAATCAGATTTTTAGCAAAACTATGGTAGTCATGTCATGTTTTCGGCTTTTTTGTTATATAATGTGATGTATCGGTTAGCAATATACGCTATCATTCCACAGGGCCTGGGTTCAAGCCCAGTTTCCGATCAACATTAAAATATAAGAAACAAACAAGTTTTTTGTAATAAAGTCGCCCTTTGGCAGGCAATGGCAAACCCCCGACTGTATTCAGCCACGAAGAACAGCTTCTCATAAAAATAAAATCCCCGTTCGGATTCGGCGTAAAACTGTTAGTCCCTCCCCTTTGTGCGCCAACATCAAGGCGCAATCCACAAATCGGAAGAGAAGCTCGGACAAACACTAACGAGGTCTTAATGTTTGTTTCTAAAAATCTTGATGTTCAAATTTACACGGGAACTGCGGGATTTTGAATGAATCAATAAACAAGACATACATACATATTTGTTGGTACAGGAATATATTTTTTTAAGATAACAATTTTATACACCATCAGACTCGCAGTCATCTGAAGTATCCAAGCTCGTATCTATATTTACTGATGGCAATTCCGCATCCGCATTTACAACAGTTGATAATAATTAATTGGCATCTGACGACAGTTTTTGATTTTGTTTTGGTGGGTTTAAACGTAAACTTGAAATGACAGGGGCCGAGGATACAAGCAGCCGATATTTTTTAATATCCTTATTCCTTGACTCTTGGGTTTCTTCGGAAAGTTACTCAATTGGCAGGGGTGCCCATTCAATAATGAGAGGCCCATGGATGAGCACTCTAATATATAGTACTACTAGTAAAACATCCAATCTTTAAAACATAAAAATCTTGACAGAAATATTTTTTTATATAATTTAAACATAAAAAAATTAAGAATCGCGTATAAAAACTGATGTCCAAACTACAGTGGCGGCTTATGGCAGGTGGTTTTAACCAAGGTGGATGGGAAAAACTTCAATATATATGAAAAAGAAAATTAGACCGCCCTATTAACGTAACTATTTTCCTAGTCTATCATAATGAGCAAACTAAAAAAATCAATCGGTGAATATCTATGTCTTACGTCAGTTTTTAGATGGCGTGACAATGAAAAAACATGTTTTACATACTCTAGATTACAATGTCCATGAGCGGATGCTTGAAAACTGTTATTTTTTTTAAAGATAATATCACGATTTTAACAACGACGAAAACTCTAATTTACGAAAAGTTTAGAGCGAATTGCTAGCAACAGTCACTTCGATCTCCTCTAACACTAAATGCCTTAAGAGAATCGACTCGTTGTCTCATAACGATACGCAGTAGAGCCCTCCTAACAATATAAGATGGTTATGCATACGAATGCACCAATTTTTTTTTGGACTTTTGGCCAGGGTTTTCCACAAATTGGCCACTGTGCAATGTGCGCTACTACTTACATACATATGTATAAATTGCCACTGAGCAAAACTACTTGATAAAAAAGCATTAGTTTAATAGCACCGTACGTTGATAGGTTTTTATCATGTCTCATAATTTTTATTTTTTTATTTTTTCGAATACAAAGGATATGTTCAATCTTTTTCGCTTTATTCCGTATTCGAAAAATTATATGTTTCAATGGACACATCGATTTGAATACATAATTTAGATTTAGATAATATTTTTAGCAATTTATTTGAGAAAAATAAAACATTTAGATTATTGTTTTTATTTTCGTCGATTTTAAATTTGCTACCCCAAAATAATTGATATCAAATAAAACACCTCTTTGAGGTAAAATTTTCGAGTGAGGAAAGCTGAACTAGAAACACAAAATTTATGATATCAATTTCGTGAGAAAAATTATACGCATTTTTACTTGCCTTTGAAACGTACGGAAAATCTTTTTTTATTTATTCGGAACGTTGCGAAATGCCTTCTACTGCTAGAAACACAAAATAAAAAACAGAACTTTTGCAACGATTCGTATGAGTAAAAAAGATTTTCCCTACGTTTCCAAGGCAGTTAAAAAATGCGTATAATTTTTGTGACGAAATTGATAACATAAATTTTGTGTTTCTAGTTCAGCTTTCGTCACTCGAAAATTTTACCTCAAAGAGGTGTTTTATTTGATATATACTTACAGCTATGAAATAATCAAAAATAAATAATTTAATATATTAAGAAATAAAAAAAATAATTCAACATAATTTTTTTGTTATTTTAAAGCTAAATTATAAGAAAATCTATATTCTTTATTTAAAATTAAATAAATAAAAATTTAATTATTATTTAAAATTAAATAAAGGCCGTAAAGCGGGAAAGAATAAGTGTTACTTTTAAAATTTTATTATAATAAATAAAAAAATTAATCAATATAGAAAAATAAAATGTAATACATTCATGTTGTTAAAAGCGTTTATTACAAAGCATACAAAATCAGCGACCGTAACACCCTTGTATCTTGCTCTCTGTATTTTCATTACCCACTCCACAGTGACGTTAAAAGTGCAATGCAGCCGCCCCTGTCTATTCGCGCAATCGCATACGCATACGTAAAAATTAATTTTTATTTTCTGAGCAAAAAAATAAAACTCAAGAAATAACGATTATTTTCCGAGCAAAAAATAAAACTTAAAACGTAGCGATTATTTCCGAGCAAAAAATAAAACTTAAAACGTAACCATTATTTTCCGAGCAAAAAATTAAACTTAAATTCGTATTTCGCATACAAAATCAGCGACCGTAACACCCTTGTATCTTGCTCTCTGTATTTTCATTACCCACTCCACAGTGACGTTAAAAGTGCAATGCAGCCGCCCCTGTCTATTCGCGCAATCGCATACGCATACGTAAAAATTAATTTTTATTTTCTGAGCAAAAAAATAAAACTCAAGAAATAACGATTATTTCCGAGCAAAAAATAAAACTTAAAACGTAGCGATTATTTTCCGAGCAAAAAATAAAACTTAGAACGTAACGATTATTTTTCGAGCAAAAAATAAAACTTAAAACAACGATTATTTTCTGAGTAAAAAATAAAACTCAAAAAATAATCATTATGTTTTGAGCAAAAAATAAAACTCAGTTAATAACGATTAAAAAGTGATTTTTATAATAAAAGTTATAACCGTTGCGGTCCCTGGTCCTTTTCGTTAAAGAGTCATTTAAATATACTTTAAACAAGAAGTGTTTTCATAATACAATAGCAATTAAATAATAACAAAAGATTTATTTAAATGGAAATAACAAAGTTGGCAATTCTGATCTCGGAAAAATTGCATCAGCTTATAGTCATAAATATGCAATTATAACTACGAAAATGACATACTTCTTTTTTCTTACAAAAGGGACCTTAATGCCATTTAAATTTCCATTTTGGGTATTTAGCTAAAGAGCCTCTTATGGGCACCTTTTTCTTTAAAGTGGCTTTATGAAATCGATCAGCAAATTAAAGCATTCTTTGAACTCTAAAATATTCTTTAATTTTTTTATGAAATCGGCCCTTAATTTTTTCATAATTTTTTATGAAGAAATTTATTAAAAAATATTTGAAAATTCATCTACTTATATGTTTGGCTTTCCTTTATTTTATTCTTCCAACGTCAAAAGCTGGATTTTTCGTTTTTAAAGTTGGTACAACGAACATACGAAACACGTTTTCTGTGACATAGCTAACATGGCGGAGTGAAACTACCTTCTAAAAATTATTGCATCATGATTATTATTATTATTATTATTATTAATATTTATGAACTGAAAAATCGGGAAACTCCAAAAGGCCTTCTGAAGTTCGTCCTACAAAAGCTATACTGGAAGCCCTACTATAGCTGGCGAAAGCCACTCCATACAAAAAAGAAAGAAGAAAGGAATGCAAAGTGGAAGGCCTCTTGTCTCTCAGGATGGCCTTGTGGAAGGGCTTTTAACTCCTGAATTTATCTACTGGGCAAGTTCCTTAAATGATCATTTGGTTCCAACTCAAAAGTAGTCATTGCTGGAATATATAATAGACTTACATTTGAAAAATTACACTTTTTGAAAATCAAGCTCTGCTTTTATCAAAAAACATTTAAAATCAAAGTCGTGCATTTGCAGTAGTTGTAATTTAACGGTGAGAATATGTGCGTTTTTGAGCAGCCGAATTAAACGCAATTGGCTGGGAATTTCAACGTTCCGCAATCATTTTCCAACTATGCTATGAACACTCCAGCTTCTGTAAAGAAGAATGTCCAGGCTCGCTAAATTTTTGCGCAATTTCTTGGATTTGCAAGCAATTTTGCACATACGACAATATTTGAATTACAAGAAACAAGTAAGAAAGTCTAAGTTTCGTACTTCTCAAAATTACCGTTATATGGGATGTGAGCGTGGTTATTGTCCGATTTTAAAAATTTTCAGCCATTTGATATGTTGTACCGAGGCCAACAACTGTACCAAGTATGGGAGAGATTGGTGGAGCGATTACCAAGATATACACATGTAACCATAAGTGGGCGTGGCTACGCCCATTTTCCAAAGATTTATAATATTCTTAATTTTCGTCTAAATATAAATTTTGAATGAATAATCTTCAGTAGTTACTAAAATATCGCAGTTTTCGTATTTCTAAAAACTACCGTTATATGGAAGGTAGGCGTGGTTATTGTCCGATTTAGCCCGTTTTCAATACCATCCGTCCTACGCCTGAAAGAAGTACACATACCAAATTTCGTTAAGATATCTCAATTTTTACTTGAGGCGACGAACAGACAGTCACCGCCTAATCGATTTCTCTTTTCATTCTGATCATTTATGTATACATTTGACTATATCTATCTCGATTCGTTTTGCCAGTTACAAACAACCGTTACGTGAAAAGAGTTATAATACCCTTGTGCACAAGTGCGCTCGGGTATAAAAATGGTTAATTTGTATGTGAAATTTGTCGTATGTGCAAAACCGAAAGAGTCGCTACTGACCTTGGATGTACGACAAAATCAAACTCAATATCTCGGAGAATAAGTGAGATATCGAAAAAGTGACAACACCAATCGAAAGATCCTATTTGTTAAAATATATACATATATATACATCTATAAAATCGTCAAAACGGCGCTTACGACAGTATTTTACCCAAGCAATGATGTGTGTATCGGCCGCTGTGGTGTAGTGGTAAGCAGTGCGCACTTCCACTTCGCAGCACCCGGGTTCAAACCCTGGTCAAAGCAACATCGCAAAAAATATAGAAACAATTTTTTTCTTAACAGCGGTCGTCCGTCGGAAGGCAATGACAAACCTCCGATTGTAGTTCTGCCATGAAAAACAGCTTCTCATCAAAATACAATCGCCGTTCGGAGTCGGCGTAAAACGGTAGGTCCCTCCCCTTTGTGTGGTACAACATCAAGGCGCACGCCACAAATCGGAGGAGAAGCTCGGCCAAACACTAACATATGTGTAAGCGCCAATCTATTATTATTATTATTATGTGTGTATGAACGTACCTTAATATGTAGATACGAATAAGTGTGTTTGATTTGGGCCAAGCATTCGAATCTAACCCAACTTCTTAAAACTTTTCAAATTTTAATATGAATGAATTTTGTCGTCAATTACTCAACTTCTAAAGTCTCATTAATCCAGCAGATGTTTTGCCAGTTTCCATTAAATTAACCTTGTCTTAATCAGCATATGGGCAAATCTAAAAAACAGGTAAAATTTGTGTTATTTAGCTTTATTTTCATTACTGTAAACTATATCAAGCTGGTTGCTTTTGGATATAATTCATAGACGTACACTTGAAGTCTAAAAAAAATTGTTGAATCAATTTGTTGCATAACTTTTGAATTATAGATATTTTTATTTAAAAAAAATATTAAAAATTTTTTGTGTAATTTTGAAGAGGTGGAAAGTTAATTATGTCATAACATAAGCACACCATATACTGGGTTGAAATTGTATGTGCAATTAGTACATATGTGTACAGTTCATATCGTCGTTTAAAGTACAAAACCGCGTATCGTCATTCTGCAAAACCGCGTAACTGACACTTGCTGCCAAAAATGGGATTTGCTCACACAATCTCTTGGCTCAATCCTTATGCATTCGTCCTGAAATATACTAGCCAAAAATGCGACTGCTTTATAAAAAAGAGAACCATTTTGAAATATGAGTGTTTTTACTCTCTAGAAAATAATTTATGCAACCTCACATACGCCGCTTTGCATTATCTTGATACGCGGTTTTGCATTTTGTTGATACGTGGTTTTGTACTTTAAACGACGATATGTAGTTGATAACTAAAGTGTGCTTTAAAAAATAACTAAATGGCAAGTAACGAAAACTGTTTAACTCTAGTTTTCACAATTTTAACTTTTTCGGTTTATCGCGTATAGTTTTTGAAGCTCTTCATTTTAAAAAACTTTTTAAATATGTATTGTATTCTACAAACAATTACGAATAATTTGATACCTTAGCAAGAGGTGTGCTCTCAAAATAAACCAACTTTTATAGATGAAATATTCTGCGATCTTGAGCGTAATTTTTATTCCGAAAACATCTTACCTGAAGAAACATTTGGAAATAACATCGAAACGATCTAATTCTTTTTATAACTACTAGTCCTTATAGCGTTACATATACCCGTAAAATTAAAAAAAAAATCTTCTCTTGAAGTGTGTAAAACCCCCGAATTACTACTTTTAATGATGCTCTTTCTTGTAGTGAGAATGAGCGTGGTATCAAAGCAACTTTTTTTCGACAAAGGTTCCGACAGTTGCTCTTACTTAATTGGAGTATTCTAAATTCAATGGCGTCCCCAGTTTTGCCCAACTGGCTCCACCTTTCGAGATAGCGGTACTTGAGACTTTGCTTAAATTTTAACTATTTTATATATAACTCCCTCAGTTTTGAAGATATTTTACTAAAATTTTGCACACGATTGTATTTTAATATTACCTTCACTATCTAATCATCGAAATCGGTTCACTATAACATCTAGCTCCCATACAACTGATTGCTCAGAGACGTTGTTTTGCGTTATAACCCCTCCCATTAAGCAGGTAAAAATTTAGTATAAATAGGTTCACTTTAACATATAGCACGCATATAATTTATTATTCAGATATGAAGTTAACTCTAACTTCAAACATATATCTGAGTAAGCAGTTGTATTGGAACTATATGTTAAAGTGAACCTATTTCGATAATTTTAAGGAATAATTAAGGTAATATTAAAAACCCGTTATGTGCAAAATTTTAGTAAAATCACTTCAAAACTGAGGGAGCAATTTATAAAATAGTGAAAATTTAATCAAATTTTCAAGTGCCGTTATCTCGAGAACCGGAGACAATCTGGTAAAACGGGGCATGCCATTGAATTTAGAGCGTCCCAATTAAGCTGCACAGCGTAATTTGAAGAAAGCTTATTCTTTTGTTTTCTATTTCAGCGAT
>NW_023458568.1:16985349-16989727 GCF_013731165.1 Rhagoletis pomonella | reverse complement strand
TGGAAGACGTCTTAAAAAAGAAGCAGACCAACCTTCATGGAAGAGAGGACGGGAAAAGCTTAAAAAAGCTGGCTATATAAAACTTACTGTTTCAAAACTCGCTATATTTAATTTCTATATATAAAATTTGCAAAAACTACCACACTGCGATTTTGATTTTTAATGTTTTTAGCCTCTTATTTATCCAAATTTTCAGATAATAAAAAGAAATATACAATTTGGATGTTTCTTGTTGTTGTAGACGTTTTTTTTTTAATTTATGGCTTACTATTATAAAAACACATAACGCTGTTTGCAAGTGGACTACTCATATACCCTCGTATAAGCACCTACCATTGATATGTCTGCATACCAAATTTAAAGTTCATGTGACTTATGGTTCCGAAGTTATGGCTGATAAAAAATTCCACGCCTATGTGATGTGCCACACCCCCTTTCTCAATCTCATTTATATATGCCCTCATATAAGCACCTACCATTGATATGTCTGCATACCAAATTACAAGTTCGTGGGACTTATGGTACCGAAGTTATGGCTGATAAAAAATTCCACGCCTATGGAATGCGCCGCGCCCCTTTTTACAAACTCGTTTATATATACCCTCGTATAAGCACCTACCATTGATATGTCTGCATATCAAATATCAAGTTCGTGGGACTTTTGGTTCCGAAGTTATAGCTGATAAAAAATTCCTCGCCTATAGGGTGTGCCACGCCCCCTTTTACAAACTCGTTTATACATTCCCTCCTATAAGCACCTACCATTGATATGTCTGCATACCAAATTTGAAGTTCGCGAGACTTATGGTTCAAACCTTACAAACTCCTTTATAAATACCGTCCTATAGGCACCTACCATAGGTATGTCTGCATACCAAATTTCAAGTTCGTGGGACTTATGGTTCTGAAGATATAGCTGATAAAAAATTCCACGGTTATGGGATGTGCCACGCCCCCTTCTACAAGCTCATTTACATATACCCTCCTATAAGCACCTACCATAGGTATGTCTGCATACCAAATTTCAAGTTCGTGAGACTTATGGCTCCGAAGTTATAGCTGATAAAAAATTCCGCGCCTATGGCATCTGCCACGCCCCTTTTTAAAAACACGTTTATATATACATTCGTATAAGCACCTACCATTTATATGTCTGCATACCAAATTTCAAGTTCGTGTACTTATGGTTCCGAAGTTATAGCTGATACAAAATTCCACGCCTATGGGATGTGCTACACCCCCTTTTACAAACTCATTTATACATTCCCTCCTATAAGCAACTACCATTGATATATCTGCATACCGAATTTCAAGTTCGTGAGACTTATGGTTTCGAAGTTATAGCTGATAAAAAATTCCACGCCTATGGGATGTGCCACGCCCCCATTTACAAACTCCTTTATAAATGCCCTCCTATAAGCACGTACCACTAATATGTCTGCATACCAAATTTCAAGTTCGTGGGACTTATGGTTCCGAAGATATAGCTGATCAAAAATTCTACGGTTATGGGATGTGCCATGCCCCCTTCTACAAGCTCATTTACATATACCCTCCTATAAGCACCTACCATTGGTATGTCTGCACACCAAATTTCAAATTCGTGTGACCTATGGTTCCGAAGTTATGGCTGATAAAAAATTCCACGCCTATGTGATGTGCCACACCCCCTTTCTCAACCTCATTTATATATGCCCTCTAGACTGCATCACCAAAAAAAGTTGCGGTTTTTCCGCCGGGATTACAAAATTTATTATATTTTAAGGCGTTTACCAAAATATTTCGGAAAAATATTAAGATTTAAGCGAGCTGGACCGATTTGAAAATGCCTCCAAAAATGAAGTTTTTTATGAATAAAATTAGTTTCTTAAGGAACTTTTTGAAAAAAGTCCCCTCAGATGACAAATTAGATTAAGCTTAAAAAATCTGCATAGAAATATTTGAAAATCTTTTCAACGGAATCGTAAGAATGAGATTTTAGATGCTGTTTTTTTACTTTTTTCAAAGATTGGTTTACGAAAAACTTGAATAGCTGGGCCAAAAACGTTCTGATTTAGACTTATGGGATCTCAGTAGAAAGGTATTTTCACACTGTTTTTATTTCTGGCCAAAAAAATGTCATTCGTGTCCCATCTTGTTTTTCGAATACCAACACATCTTAATTCAACTTTGAATGACGTTCGTTCATCCTACCTTTCTCTTCCATCCTTTGAATGAGATTATTAGCAAAGAAATAAAAAGGGTGAGAAAATACATTTCAATGACACCTCTTAAATCTAAATCGGAAGAGTTTAGGTTCAGTTATTCAAGTTTTTCCTATACCAATCTTTGAAAAAAGTTCAAAAATAGCATCAAAAATCTCAATATTACGATTCTGTTCAAATTTTTTTTTTCGTTTTTTTTTTAATATTTTTATGCAAATATTTTAAGCTTAAACCGTTTTGTCATTTGAGGGGATTTTTTCAAAAAAAATCTTTAAAAAACTATTTTTATTCATAAAAAACTCCATTTTTGGAGGTATTTTCAAATCGGTCCAGCTCACTTATATCTTAATATTTTTCCGAAATATTTTGGTGGACGTCTTAAAATATAATAGATTTTATAATTCCAATGGAAATAGTACCGATTTTTTTTTTGTATGGGGAGTGATGCAGTCTAATGCCCTCAAATAAGCACCTACCATTGATATGTCTGCATACCAAATTTCAAGTTCGTGTGACTTATGGTTCCGAGGTTATAGCTTATAAAAAATTCCACGCCTATGGGATGTGCCACGCCCCTTTTTGCAAACTCGTTTTTACATTCGCCCCTATAAGCACCTACCATTGATATGCCTGCATACCAAATTTCAAGTTCGTGAGACTTATGGTTCCGAAGTTATAGCTGATAAAAAATTCCGCGCCTATGGGATGTGCCACGCCCCCATTTACAAACATGTTTATATATACCCTCGTATAAGCACCTACCATTGATATGTCTGCATACCAAATTTCAAGTTCGTGTGACTTATGGTTCCGAGGTTATAGCTTATAAAAAATTCCTCGCCTATGGGATGTGCCATGCCCCTTTTTGCAAACTCATTTTTACATTCGCTCCTATAAGCACCTACCATTGATATGTCTGCATACCAAATTTCAAGTTCGTGAGACTTATGGTTCCGAAGTTACAGCTGATAAAAAATTCCGCGCCTATTGGATGTGCCACGCTCCCTTTTACAAAAACGTTTATATATACATTCGTATAAGCACCCACCATTGATATGTCTGTATACCAAATTTCAAGTTCGTGGGACTTATGGTTCCGAAGTTATAGCTGATAAAATATTCCACGCCTATGGGATGTGCCACGCCCCCTTTAACAAACTCGTTTATACATTCCCTCCTATAAGCACCCACCATTGATATGTCTGCATATCATATTTCAAGTTCGTGGGACTTATGGTTCCGAAGTTATGGCTGATGAAATATTCCACGCCTATGGGATGTGCCACGCCCCCTTTTACAAACTCGTTTATACATTCCCTCCTATAAGCACCCACCATTGATATGTCTGCATATCATATTTCAAGTTCGTGGGACTTATGGTTCCGAAGTTATGGCTGATGAAAAATTCCACGCCTATGGGGTGTGCCACGACTTATGGTTCCGAAGTTATAGCTGATAAAATATTCCACGCCTATGGGATGTGCCCTTTTACAAACTCGTTTATACATTCCCTCCTATAAGCACCCTTCATTGATATGTCTGCATATCATATTTCAAGTTCGTGGGACTTATGGTTCCGAAGATATGGCTGATGAAAAATTCCACGCCTATGGGGTGTGCCACGCCCCCCTTTTAAAAACTCGTTTATACATTTCCTCCTATAAGCACGTACCACTAATATGTCTGCATACCAAATTTCAAGTTCGTGGGACTCATGGTTCCGAAGATATAGCTGATCAAAAATTCCACGGTTATGGGATGTGCCACGCCCCCTTTTACAAACTCGTTTATTTATACCCTCCTATAAGCACCTACCATTAATATATCTGCATACCAAATTTCAAGTTCGTGGGACTTATGGTGTCGAAGTTATAGCTGATAAAAAATTCCACGCCTGTGGGATGTGCCACGCCCCCTTTTGCAAACTCGTGTATATATACCTTCCTATAAGCACCTACCATTTGTATGTCTGCATACCAAATTTCAAGTTCATGTGACTTATTGTCTGGAAGTTATGGCTGATTAAATTTTTCACGCCTATGGGAGGTGCTACGCCCCTTGTCGGATCCCAATTTTTTTCACCCTATTATAGGCCTAGGTGTCATGGCAATACTCTGTCAAAATTTTGGTCGATTCTGTCCGTCCGTTTAGATTGCAACCTGGCACATACATAC
>NW_023458568.1:16982422-16985249 GCF_013731165.1 Rhagoletis pomonella | reverse complement strand
ATATATTTGTGAAAGTATGTATGTATGTATGTATGTGCCAGGTTGCAGTCTAAACGGACGGACAGAATCGACCAAAGTTTTGACAGAGTATTGCCATGACACCTAGCCCTATAATAGAGTGAAGAAAATTGGGATCCGACAAGGGGGCGTAGCACCTCCCAAAGGCGTGAAAAATTTAATCAGCCATAACTTCCAGACCATAAGTCACATGAACTTGAAATTTGGTATGCAGACATACAAATGGTAGGTGCTTATAGGAAGGTACATATACACGAGTTTGCAAAAGGGGGCGTGGCACATCCCACAGGCGTGGAATTTTTTATCAGCTATAACTTCGAAACCATGAGTCCCACGAACTTGAAATTTGGTATGCAGACATATTAGTGGTACGTGCTTATAGGAGGAAATGTATAAACGAGTTTGTAAAAGGGGGCGTGGCACACCCCATAGGCGTGGAATTTTTCATCAGACATAACTGCGGAACCATAAGTCCCACGAACTTGAAATATGATATGCACACATATCAATGGTGGGTGCTTATAGGAGGGAATGTATAAACGAGTTTGTAAAAGGGGGCGTGGCACATCCCATAGGCGTGGAATAGTTTATCAGCTATAACTTCGGAACCATAAGTCCCACGAACTTGAAATTTGAAATGCAGACATATCAATGGTGGGTGCTTATAGGAGGAAATGTATAAACGAGTTTGTAAAAGGGGGCGTGGCACATCCCATAGGCGTGGAATATTTTATCAGCTATAACTTCGGAACCATAAGTCGTGGCACACCCCATAGGCGTGGAATTTTTCATCAGCCATAACTTCGGAACCATAAGTCCCACGAACTTGAAATATGATATGCAGACATATCAATGGTGGGTGCTTATAGGAGGGAATGTATAAACGAGTTTGTAAAAGGGGGCGTCGCACATCCCATAGGCGCGGAATATTTTATCAGCTATAACTTCGGAACCATAAGTCCCACGAACTTGAAATTTGGAATGCAGACATATCAATGGTGGGTGCTTATAGGAGGGTATGTATAAACGAGTTTGTAAAAGGGGGCGTGGCACATCCCATAGGCGTCGAATTTTTTATCAGCTATAACTTCCGAACCATAAGTCTCACGAACTTGAAATTTGGTATGCAGTCATATCAATGGTAGGTGCTTATACGAATGTATATATAAACGTGTTTGTAAAAGGGAGCGTGGCACATCCCATAGGCGCGGAATATTTTATCAGCTATAACTTCGGAACCATAAGTCCCACGAACTTGAAATTTGGTATGCAGACATATCAATGGTGGGTGCTTATAGGAGGAAATGTATAAACGAGTTTGTAAAAGGGGGCGTGGCGCACCCCATAGGCGTGGAATTTTTCGTCAGCCATAACTTCGGAACCATAAGTCCCACGAACTTGAAATTTGGTATGCAGACATATTAATGGTAGGTACTTATAGGAGGGAATGTATAAACGAGTTTGTAAAAAAGGGCGTGGCACATCCCATAGGCGTGGCACATCCCATAGGCGTGGAATTTTTCATCAGCCTTAACTTCGGAACCATAAGTCCCACGAGCTTGAAATATGATATGCAGACATATCAATGGTGGGTGCTTATAGGAGGAAATGTATAAACGAGTTTGTAAAAGGGGGCGTGGCACATCCCATAGGCGTGGAATATTTTATAAGCTACAACTTCGGAACCATAAGTCCCACGAACTGGAAATTTGGTATGTAGACATATTATTGGTAGGTGCTTATAGGAGGGAATGTATAAACGAGTTTGTAAAAGGGGGCGTGGCACATCCCATAGGCGTGGAATTTTGCATCAGCCATAACTTCGGAACCATAAGTCCCACGAACTTGAAATATGATATGCAGACATATCAATGGTGGGTGCTTATAGGAGGGAATGTATAAACGAGTTTGTAAAAGGGGGCGTGGCACATCCCATAGGCGTGGAATATTTTATCACCTATAACTTCGGAACCATAAGTCCCATGAACTTGAAATTTGGTATGCAGACATATCAATGGTGGGTGCTTATAGGAGGGAATGTATAAACGAGTTTGTAAAAGGGGCGTGGCACATCCCATAGGCGTGGAATTTTTTATCAGCTATAACTTCGGAACTATAAGTCTAACGAACTTGAAATTTTGTATGCAGACATATCAATGGTAGGTGCTTATACGAATGTATATATAAACGTGTTTGTAAAAGGGAGCGTGGCACATCCCATAGGCGCGGAATTTTTTATCAGCTATAACTTCGGGACGTATAAACGAGTTTGTAAAGTTCGTCAGTTAATTTATTCCATATCTTCTGTAACCATAGGCACATTTTCTCCATTTTGGGTCTCTTATACTCCCTTTTTTGTCCAACATAAGGCCTCATACTCATAAATCGAATAGACCCGAAACTGGTGACTAGGACGGCCATTCATTCGACCAACCTTATACAGTTTTTTTCATTTTTGTATTTTTTTTATACAAAGCCTACGAAAAAATACACCTGAAAAATACTTGCGTGCCAAATGAACTTTTCTCTCAAAGTTTAAACTGCTGGCAAATGTAAATAAGGATTAAAATTTAATAACTAATTAATACAACTAAAGTAAAATCTGTGGAAAATTAACAACAAACTACTTTTTTCGCAAAATCTATAAAGGACCCTTTTATTTCTCAAAAAAACCGAGGTAACAGTTATTCGTCGCCACGCTGTATATAGAAATTAAATATAGCGAGTTTTGAAACAGTAAGTTTTATATAGCCAGCTTTTTAAGCTTTTCGCGTCATCTCTTCCATGAAGGTTGGTCTGCTTCTTTTTT
>NW_023458568.1:16981152-16982322 GCF_013731165.1 Rhagoletis pomonella | reverse complement strand
GAAAACCCGCATACGTACTGAGCAGTCGAAATTACCTGACTTAAAAAATCTTAGATAGATACGTATATATTCGTACTGAGCACGCCACGGGAGACGTGCGTGAATATATTCGAAACTGTGACGTCTGTAACGAAACGAAAGCACCACATTTTATAACGGCCACTAATGGGAAACCAATCGATGTCTTCAAGACCTTTCCAGAAACTGTATGTTAGGCCCTTATCCAAGAAGTAAGAAAGGACACATCGGCTTGTTAATTGTTTTAGACCACTTCAGCAATTTCATTGGCTATGTCCACTAAGAAAATTTACTAGTTGCAGAATAATCGAATTTCTTTTAAATTAAATTTTTTATGTGTATGGTGTCCCCGAAACCATCATTACGGATAACGGAAGTCAGTTTAAAGCTAACGACTTTAATTCGTTCCTTACCTCTTTTGGAATCGAACACATGTATACCGCTGTTTATTCCCCGCAAAGCAATGCCTCCGAGAGAGTAAATAGATCATTGCTAGCCGCAATTAGGGCATACATTACAAAGGATCATCGCGAACGGGATGAAAATCTGCCAAGTACTTCGTGTGCGCTAAGAAAAGGAGTTCACCAAAGCACCGGCTGTTCCCCTTACCGAGTTTTGTATGGAATTGAGATGGTAATGCATAGATCCGAATACAAATTGCTGAAAAATTTAGAACTACTTGAAGAACCGTGTCCTAGACTGAATACGGAAGACAGCTTAATTTTACTTCGTCAAAATATTCAGCAGAAGTCTCAACAAGCCTATGAGAGGAACAAATAACAGTACAATCTACGAGCTAAACCTATATCGTACAAAAGCGGTCAAGAAATCTACCGAAGAAACTTCGCTCAGAGTAATTTTTCGAAAAACTTTAACGCAAAATTTAGCCCTGCCTTTATTAAAGCGCGAATTCGCGAGAAAGTTGGAAACAACTACTACGTTCTAGAAGACTTAACTGGAAAATTCATTGGAACATATCACTCGAAAGACCTACGGCCGTAAAGAAATCATTTAATTAGAAAATCAGTAATTCCAGCTAACATTGAAGTTTAAAGAAACTTTAATCTTATCTGGTTTGTAGCGATCTTTTACTAGCAATAGAAAATTTCCCTTCGCTAATCTAGAGTCTCACATAAGTTTTCCTTAAGCAGT